>NW_019665344.1:0-257 GCF_002806865.2 Cucurbita pepo subsp. pepo
CTCTCTCCCTCTCTCCCTCCCTCTCTCCCTCTTTTTTTCCTCTCCCAAAACGTCTCTCTATAAGCGCGCTCCCAACACCGTCCCTCAGATCCGTCTCCATTTTCACTCTTCTTCCTGTTTTTTCCCCTCTAATTTCATCTCCATAATTGTAAGCTCCTTCTCCTTCTTCAATCTCTGCAACTTAATGCCGGATTCCTTCTTCTTTACTTCTTTCATTTCATGCATTTTGCTTCCATTCCTGTTTTTTTTTTTTTTTT
>NW_019665345.1:0-257 GCF_002806865.2 Cucurbita pepo subsp. pepo
CCTTTCTATTTGAGTTTGTAAAGTTTTGATTTTAGACTTGAATGAAATTTGTTCTTCTATTCTATTGAATGAAATTTCTTCTTAAAAAAAGAAATTTGTTTTTCTTTATAATTTAATACATTTATTGATTGAATAATTGTATTCTTTCACTACTCCATACCGGAGAAAGGAAATTAAATTTTATCTTCTTTCCTAAGGCTTTTGACTCTAACCNCCGGAGAAAGGAAATTAAATTTTATCTTCTTTCCTAAGGCTTT
>NW_019665346.1:0-257 GCF_002806865.2 Cucurbita pepo subsp. pepo
CAAGCTGTTCCTTTGTTCGAATGTCAATCTTGATAAGTCCCGATATGCACACTCCCAAATATAATGGAATCTGATCTCTATGTGCTTGCTCCGGTTGTGCAAAACTGTGTTTTTAATCAAGGAGATTGTATCCTTGTTGTCCACGTATAGTATTGGTGGATTGCCTTCTTTTCCAATCAGCTCCTCCAACAGCCGCGCNTCATCGTAGCGGCAATATACTTTGCTTTGCAAGAAGACAAAGCAACTACCTTCTGTTT
>NW_019665347.1:0-257 GCF_002806865.2 Cucurbita pepo subsp. pepo
GAAGCCACAGAAGCCACTACAAATATTGAAGGTGTCACAAGGAAAAATCCTCAAAGACGGAAAAGATTACCAGGTCATTTGTCTGACTTTGTTGTTGACATTAATCAATTTTCTGTTCTGTCTTGTTTTTTTATGGGAGATACAAGTGAAAGTGAGCCGGAAGTTATACAGTGAAGCTAAAGGAATTTCAGAATGGGAACATACAATGCTGGANGGAAGTTATACAGTGAAGCTAAAGGAATTTCAGAATGGGAACA
>NW_019665348.1:0-257 GCF_002806865.2 Cucurbita pepo subsp. pepo
GGTTCGATTCCCGGCAACGGAAATTTTTATTTCAGTATTATTTTGAAGCCTTGTCTTAACTGGGCCGATGAAAACCCAAATAGCCTTTTCTTTACTGGACCGATGAAAGCCCAAATTCTTAATATTAATTATTACGAATAATGACGTAATATTTTGCAAATGAGTTGAAAATAAGGATGAATCAGGACAGGTTATGGTTAAAACAGGGGTTGTAATGAAGTCAAAAAAAAAAAAAAAAAAAAAAAAAAAAAAAAAAA
>NW_019665349.1:0-257 GCF_002806865.2 Cucurbita pepo subsp. pepo
TAAAACCCTTAAGCTTTAAAAATAAATAATAAAAAAATTACAATCAATTTTGGATAGAAACCGTTAGTATTTTGATTTAAAAATACATTAAACATTTTAAAAAATATCTTTCCAATTTTTAAAATATTTTAAAAATATTCTTAAATTTGAGTAATACCTTTTAAACATGAATGGACTCTAATTTTAATGGCTGAGCTAGGTATGTATGCTTNCAATTTTTAAAATATTTTAAAAATATTCTTAAATTTGAGTAATAC
>NW_019665350.1:0-257 GCF_002806865.2 Cucurbita pepo subsp. pepo
GGCCGAAGGTTTCTTCGAAAGAAAAATTAGCGGAAGTAAAATGAGAGAGAGTGAGAGATTCGCTGATATTGCTGAAGACTCATGTTTTTATTTTACTTCAGTTGAACGATTTAAATAACAAATCTAATTACAAAAATAGAAAAACCAATTATACAAAAATAGAAGAAGTGGACGAAGACTTCGCCCAAATTGCCAAAACAATGGCTCCTAGANCCTTCCATTCGCGTGAATTCAGATGTTTTACAAACCTAACTAAA
>NW_019665351.1:0-257 GCF_002806865.2 Cucurbita pepo subsp. pepo
TGGAAACATTTTCCATTATCTGCATTTTGAACCTTGCATTTTCTGTTAGTAGGAATCTTATCTTTTCCCTTACCCTTTTTGTCATATGCATCCCAAACTGTTCGGTTTGCATTTGAACCGGGGTTTAGGGGACATTCCTCAATTAAATTAACAAACCTCTAATCATCATTTACAAGTATTGTGTTTAGGTTTGATTTCCTTGTTGCGTAATTGNATCGTTTAATTACTCAGAAGCAAGTAATTTTACTATTGAGCTT
>NW_019665352.1:0-257 GCF_002806865.2 Cucurbita pepo subsp. pepo
TTATAAAATAGTAAAAAAGTGCTTAAAGAAACCCTAATCCAGAACGTTTCAAGCACGTGCTAAAAAAATTGCGTAACAGTTGATGTTTTTCGTAATTTTCTTGGGGAATGATCAAGTTTGATGATTTAGAATGGATCGAACAAAAAAGGAGTGTATAAAACAGTAAAAAAAGTGTTTAAAATCGAAACCCTAATTTTTGACATTCTATTNAGGTTTATCATTCACCAAGAAAATTTCGAAAAACATCAACGTTACTC
>NW_019665353.1:0-257 GCF_002806865.2 Cucurbita pepo subsp. pepo
CACGATCTAGAACATTCACAGATCATCAAATATAATGTTTCAAATTCAAATTGGAAGTCGGCAGCTCACTGATCATCGGAGAGGATATTTCTAACGAATTTTTTAGAAAATTCAATCTCCAAATCACGACGATTCTTGAGGTTTCAACGTCGATAGAAGCTTCCCCTATAAAGTTAAAATTGGGGCAACAANATAGAAGCTTCCCCTATAAAGTTAAAATTGGGGCAACAATATGGAACAAGAATCAAGCAAGGTCG
>NW_019665354.1:0-257 GCF_002806865.2 Cucurbita pepo subsp. pepo
GGAGTACAAGAGAAAAGTGCTTAAAATATTTCCATTGATCACTTATGGCACAGCACCACACAAATGAGGGTAATATTTTTTCCACACTATTTTCTTAATGATTTCTTGGTTCTTGTCCAAGCATAGTGGCGTTAAGACCACCACACTATTTTCTTAATGATTTCTTGGTTCTTGTCCGAGAATAGTGGTGCTAAGTTTTTTACCACGTTNTACCACGTTCATAGTGGGTGCTTGGATACCACACTAGGACTTTGGAA
>NW_019665355.1:0-257 GCF_002806865.2 Cucurbita pepo subsp. pepo
ATCCAAATTGCTTCTGCATGTGTTATATTAACACCATCAGGGTGACGTTCTAGAAATTTTCGTATGATACATGTGAGTGAGGAAAAAACATGCTGGAACGACTCGTGTTGGTTTGTAGGGATAATTTTACTGTTAGAAGTGAGGAGTATGTAACGTGACTATGTAGTAGGAGAATGCTAGAGCCATCAGGTGTCGAATCNTTGTTACACATTTGTAACAGCGAGGGGATAGTCTTCCTTATATCTTTTCTATCATTC
>NW_019665356.1:0-257 GCF_002806865.2 Cucurbita pepo subsp. pepo
CGTTGACCAAGCTATAAATAAGTATTAGGCTCCATAGCCTACAACGATTTCATAGCCTACAACGATTTGGGTTTTCCGAAATAGAATTTCGATTTAAAGCACTTTTTTACTGCTTTATACACTTCATTTCTTCAACATTCTATTCTAAATCATCATGCCTAATAATTCCCCACAAAAGTTTTTAAAAACATGTACGGTTGNTGGTTTTTTTAGCATGAGTTTCAAATGTCTCGGTTTGGGGTTTCCGAATTAGGGTT
>NW_019665357.1:0-257 GCF_002806865.2 Cucurbita pepo subsp. pepo
GACGTCACTAATTAGGTTAAAGAAAATCAGGGGCGTTACAGCTCAGATCGGCGAGAGGGACGAGCAACATAAGCACCGGCGATGGGTCCAAGACATAGGGGCAACAAACCATATGACTAGAGGGCTAGATCTGCATTCTCCGAGCTCGACTCGGGAATTTNATTCTCCGAGCTCGACTCGGGAATTTGCGGGACGGTGAAATTCAGCGCAGCTCTATCGTTGAGATCGAAGGGCGCGGCACCATCTTGTTCATCAGC
>NW_019665358.1:0-257 GCF_002806865.2 Cucurbita pepo subsp. pepo
TGTCCCTTCCATGAGAAATTTGGATGATTTCTCCACCCCGATAGAAGGGGTTATTTTTCAGGTTGCCTTGACTAACTTGATTCCCGACATAGAAAATTGAGGCCGGATTGCTTGGACATTGATCAAAGGTGTGTTCCTCTCCACAATATACACAAGATTCGGCTGCTGTCTGGTTAATTTCAGCAGCTGTATGGACTGGTGCNTCAGCAGCTGTACGGACTGGTGCTTTGATATATGGAGTCTTGCCCCAACGCTAG
>NW_019665359.1:0-257 GCF_002806865.2 Cucurbita pepo subsp. pepo
ATGGATGGCTTTTCTTCATTTTTTTGGTGTGTTACATTGGACAAGGAAGGATAAGTAGATAAACAAAGAAGGTGCAATACTATATTACCCGTAAGGATATCTAACTATGGTTCATGACCTAAAAGACCCCCAAATGCTATTAAATTATGTGGTAGACCTTATTATGTGATGTCTAAAGATGTGGAGATGTTCAGACACAAAAGTCAAGANAAAGATGTGGAGATGTTCAGACACAAAAGTCAAGACCCTTCTAGAAT
>NW_019665360.1:0-257 GCF_002806865.2 Cucurbita pepo subsp. pepo
GCCAGTTAAGTTTCATTGATTGATTCTAACTAAACAAACACGTTGAAGCAGCCAGACAGAAAGGTTAGCTTGACTTACTTCCAACAATCAGGGAATATCGTCAACAAAGAAAGGGGCAGGTTTAGTCTTTCAAAGCAGCTAACTCCTAAACATTTCCTCTTTAACTGCTCACTCAATCATTAATAGCTCAACTGTAAATAAAGTCTCATNATTTCGTAACTCAGCAGAAGGAATAAGGAATCAAGAGTTTCCCTTCT
>NW_019665361.1:0-257 GCF_002806865.2 Cucurbita pepo subsp. pepo
CTCGAGCTCCCCTTTTTAATTACAACAGTAGCAGCAAGCGTCATCATGGCTATGATTCTTTTTGAACTGTAGTATCGACATCATTTTCAACCCTCTTGGTTGATGGATGTTTTTCTGGTGATCATCGGGTTAGACTCCATTACTACTAGACATTTTGCTAGGGGCATGTAAATGACTTTGTGTTTCAGCAGGACGTTCATTCCNTAACTATCACTGAACAATTTGCCTAGTCCAAGGCTCCAGCTTGATTAGAGTTC
>NW_019665362.1:0-257 GCF_002806865.2 Cucurbita pepo subsp. pepo
TAGAATGTCGAAGAGACGGATTGCCTAAAACAGTAAAAGATATCTTCAAATCGACCCCTAAACCGGAAACCATATTTGGCTCTTTTGAAGTACATGCTAAAAAAATAGAGTCACGGTCGAAGTTTTTTAAACTTTTGTGGGGAATGATTAAAATAGTAAATGATTGCTTCAAATCGACCCCCAATTAAGAAAATCTAATATGGGACGTTTANAAATGATTGCTTCAAATCGACCCCCAATTAAGAAAATCTAATATG
>NW_019665363.1:0-257 GCF_002806865.2 Cucurbita pepo subsp. pepo
TAAAACACTCTTAGTAGGAACCATGTTCAAAATGTATATAGTATTTTCCACTGCATATCCCTAAAACGGATCGGGTAATTGAGCAAAACTCATCATAGACCGAACCGTGTCTAACAGAGTCTATTTCTCCTTTCTGATACACCATTTTGTTGAGGCATACCAGGGGCTGACTACATATAGTCCTGAAATCTTAAGTCCATGTACTCTTCTTCTNTACATATAGTCCTGAAATCTTAAGTCCATGTACTCTTCTTCTC
>NW_019665364.1:0-257 GCF_002806865.2 Cucurbita pepo subsp. pepo
TATAAACCCATGATCTTCCACTAAATTAACCAATGTGAGACACTCACTCCCAATAAACCTCAACAATGTGGGACACTCACTCCCAATAAACCTCAACAATCCTCCCCTCGAACAAAGTACACTAGAAGCCTCCCCAGGCTTATGGAGGTCTCGAATAGCCCCATGATCTTCCACAAAATTAACCAATGTGGGACACTCACTCNAGGCTTATGGAGGTCTCGAATAGCCCCATGATCTTCCACAAAATTAACCAATGT
>NW_019665365.1:0-257 GCF_002806865.2 Cucurbita pepo subsp. pepo
GCATTTGATTTCAGATATCTCAAGAAATTCATTAGTTAGAGACCTTCCTGACTTTAAATTTGAAAAAGATAAAATCTGATGCTTGTCAAATGGGTAAGCAAACCAAGTCCTCTTTCAAATCTAAAAATGTGATTTCTACTACTAGACCTCTTCAACTATTACATATGGACTTCTTTGGCCCATCTAAAATAGCTAGCTATGGAGGGAANGGATAGGGGATGATTTTTCGAGATTTACTTGGATTTTGATGATAAAAC
>NW_019665366.1:0-257 GCF_002806865.2 Cucurbita pepo subsp. pepo
ACACAAAGTTTTGTTTTTATCTTCTCTCTTTTGTGACTTTTGTCGTTTTTTTTTTTTTTGCCCTTATTTACCACAAATTTTGGCCAATTTTTATAAGTTCTTGTAGAGTAAACTCCTAGAACATTTAGCTACTTTTGATATTTAATTTTTCTAGGATTAGCGACATTTTTCGTAGAGCTAAGTATGGTAGAATAGTTAGATAATTTGATNTGGTAGAATAGTTAGATAATTTGATATTAAGTGTGAATTCCTAGAAT
>NW_019665367.1:0-257 GCF_002806865.2 Cucurbita pepo subsp. pepo
TAATCACTAATTTTGGAAAGAATAGTAAAATTATGCAATGTTAACCAAGTGCGGTGAACGTGGATCAAACACGCGACCTTCAGATCTTCAGTCTGACGCTCTCCCAACTGAGCTATCTCCGCAATCATTAGGTATGAAAATTCATCAGTAAAGATATTTTCGCTGATTCATTGAGATTTCAAAAGAAATAATGACTAATTTTTTTATTGAANGAATTAGAAACAGGTGCGGTGAACGTGGAGATCGAACACGTGACC
>NW_019665368.1:0-257 GCF_002806865.2 Cucurbita pepo subsp. pepo
TATTTGGGCGCATCTTTCTTAAAAGAATTGTGACAACAGATAACCTATGTGACGACAGCAAACAACATGCCTGCCTTCCTGACCACGGATAGACTACAGTGCTTTGCACTTCGGCCACTGAGAATACCACATGAAGGTGACAGGATTCAAACCTATGGCTCTCTGAAACTTCTTCATCTGTTATTTGGGCGCATCTTTCTTAAAAGAATTCTGNATTATGTGACGACAGCGGACAACATGCCTGCCTTCCTAACCAC
>NW_019665369.1:0-257 GCF_002806865.2 Cucurbita pepo subsp. pepo
GCTATAAATACAGGGAGCAGACTCCATAACTCAACAAAGGTTACGGTTCCGGAGTGCAAGGATACTTCATTAATGTTTCGGCTTTCCTTCCTATACATCCTAATTACAGAGTTCAATCTGGTTCCGGGGACAAGAGAGTCCATTCAATCCTCCAGTTTACCTTCTTCCGGCCAGAGAGGGTAAGGAGAAGAGAATGAATAAGGAGTNTCTTCCGGCCAGAGAGGGTAAGGAGAAGAGAATGAATAAGGAGTCTCGTC
>NW_019665370.1:0-257 GCF_002806865.2 Cucurbita pepo subsp. pepo
TCGAGCGTTACTCGATTTTTCGCACGTGCTTGAAACGTCCCATACTAAGGATTCCGGATTATGGTTTCGATCATAAGCACTCTTTTACTATTTTTTTCACATCGTTTCTTCCAAATTTTATTCTAAATCGTTATGCCTGATCATTCCCACAAAAATTTTGAAAAACGTCGACCGTTACTCAGTTATTTTAGCACGTGATTCAAACGTCCTNTTATTCATATTTTATTCACTATGTTTCTACGACATTCTATTCTAAG
>NW_019665371.1:0-257 GCF_002806865.2 Cucurbita pepo subsp. pepo
TCTCTTTGGGGTATCCTACGAATAGACATAATTTTGAACAATGTTCTAATTTCTTGGGGATTTGCAACAACACATGTGCTGGACATCCCCAAATTCTGAAGTGACGTAAACTACCTTTACGCCATTTCCATAACTCATAAGGTGTTTCTGAAACACTCTTANAACCATGTTCAAAATGTATGTAGCAGTCTCCACTGCATATCCCCAAAACAGATTGGATAATTGAGCGAAACTCATCATAGACCGAACCATGTCTA
>NW_019665372.1:0-257 GCF_002806865.2 Cucurbita pepo subsp. pepo
AGTTAGTTTCACAAAGGCTGCCAGAGAACTGAAGAAAGTGCAGTTGGAAATGGTCCATATAGATGTCTGGGGACCATCTCCAGTTTCATCACTTGGTGGATCAAGGTACTACGTCACCATCATCGATGACTTCAGCAGGAAGGTATGGGTTTACTTTCTGAAACACAAGTCAGATGTNATGAAGTTGAAAATCAGACCGGCTTGAAGATTAAATGTCTGAGGTCTGACAATGAAGAAGAGTACAACAAATCAGAGTT
>NW_019665373.1:0-257 GCF_002806865.2 Cucurbita pepo subsp. pepo
TTTATTCGTTTATTTCTTTATTTATTTTTGGGCTATTACATCGGTCATCTTTACTACTATTAAGACTACGCTTACAGTTTGGTCGGCTACTATTGCTTGGTCATTCTTTACTCCATCCTTAATTACCATGTCTACCCTCTTAGGACTGCTTGCCGACCATACATGCAACAAGNTCTTTACTCCATCCTTAATTACCATGTCTACCCTCTTAGGACTGCTTGCCGACCATACATGCAACAAGGGTTCTAATTCAAACC
>NW_019665374.1:0-257 GCF_002806865.2 Cucurbita pepo subsp. pepo
ACAGACGTCTGGGGACCATCTCCAGTTTCATCACTTGCTGGTTCAAGGTACTACGTCACCTTCATCGATAATTTCAGCAGGAAGGTATGGGTTTACTTTCTGAAACACAAGTCAGATGTGTTTACCACCTTCAAGAAGTGGAAAGCTGAAGTTGAAAATTAGACCGACNACTTGAAGATCAAATGCCTGAGGCCTGACAATGGAGAAGAGTACAATAAATCAGAGTTTATAACATTTTGTGTAGCTGAGGGAATTAG
>NW_019665375.1:0-257 GCF_002806865.2 Cucurbita pepo subsp. pepo
GTAGCGACTCTGAGTATGTGAAAATTTAGGGTCGTTACATAGACTATTAACCACTTCAACTTAATGAAGATCTAAGTTACGAGGAAAAAACCAGTAAGAATCTTAACAAGAGAAGTAAAAGCATTACGCAACAGAAACATTGCGTTCATTAAGGTGTTGTGGCAAAATCCTCACACCAAAGAGGCCACGTGGGAGAGTGAGGTCGAAATAAGTNCTCACACCAAAGAGGCCACGTGGGAGAGTGAGGTCGAAATAAG
>NW_019665376.1:0-257 GCF_002806865.2 Cucurbita pepo subsp. pepo
TCTACTCTTATACTTGAACTATGAGTTTTAAGACATAAAACCCAACATAAGGACGATAAGACTATGACAAGACCTGGAGTCAGTGCTTAAGGGAACTACCTCTCTTCTATCCCTAAAAGTGGGTAGGAGCGAATTCCATCTTGCACCCCACGTCCCCAGCTATTCACNACCCAGTCTTACCCCTGAAATGGGAAGCCTATTGAGTCGGCAAACTCAAGCCACACTCACCCATGCAAATCTAAGGATAATTCCGAATA
>NW_019665377.1:0-257 GCF_002806865.2 Cucurbita pepo subsp. pepo
TTTTTCTCAAGCTCAAGTTAAATGAATGGCAAATGACCATCCTTTTGTAAGAAAAAAAATTGAAACCCACTGCATTTCTTGAAAAATAGGATTTGTAGTTTTGTAATTATAGAAATATCATATATTTGGCATCAACCAAAATCTACTATTTAGATTCATATTGGTGAACTAATTTCACGTCTAGAGGATTATATAATGGATTGACAAGAATGANGCAGGTCTAGAGGATTATATAATGGATTGACAAGAATGAAACT
>NW_019665378.1:0-257 GCF_002806865.2 Cucurbita pepo subsp. pepo
GCTAACCCTAATTCGGACACCCTAATCTGGGAAGTTTGATGGCCGTGCTAAAAAACTAGAGTCGCGGTTGACGTTTTTTGAAACTTTTGTGGGGAACGATGAGATTAGGCTCGATGATTTAGAATAGAATTTCGAAGNGTAATAGATTGCTTCAAATCGACCCTTAATTCGGAAACCCTTATTTGGGTCTTTGAAGTACCTGCTAAAAAAATAGAATCAAGGTCGACGTTTGTTGAAACTTTTGTGGGGAATGACTA
>NW_019665379.1:0-257 GCF_002806865.2 Cucurbita pepo subsp. pepo
TCGATTTTCAGCACTCTTCAATTGTTTCATGCACACTGTTTTTTAGAAATTTATTCTGTTATAATTCATTGTGCCTTATCATTACACACGGAAATTTGAAAAAATGTTGACCGTGACTCGAATTTTTTAGCATGTACTTCAAACATCACATATTATGATATATGAATTAGGGTTCGATTTTTAGCCCTCTTCTATTGTTTCACGCACACCNTGATATATGAATTAGGGTTCGATTTTTAGCCCTCTTCTATTGTTTC
>NW_019665380.1:0-256 GCF_002806865.2 Cucurbita pepo subsp. pepo
TCTTTCATCATCCATTTATTGAGCTATAAACAAAGACTCCTATGTATGAATGAGAGTTTACAGTGAGGGGAGACGAAAGCAAGACAAGAGCTACTGTGACAGTCGAGTCAAGACGAAAGAAAGAGTCTAGAGCCAGAACGGAACATGACTATTACTGATGAACCTGCCTGACCATTTGACTCTATTCCCTATTTTTTCTGTCATTGAACTCTCGGGGTAAAGCTTATTCATTGTCGGAAGGAAAGAGACTCAACGA
>NW_019665381.1:0-256 GCF_002806865.2 Cucurbita pepo subsp. pepo
ACACGAGTACACGCCTAAATGAAAAGAGAAGACCGGGCCGTGTTTAAAATACAGGAAATCTTGTTTGGTGAGGATAGATTACCTCTGAACCGTGCGACAACAAACTCTTAATTAAACCAGAAGATTTGTATACCCCAAATGCTGGAATCTGCAGAGCAACAGAAAATGAACATCAAACGGAGTTAGATGTGCCTATTTTAACTTGTTGGTTGCCCACGAAGTATTTTGAACTTTCTAGCAGATGCATGAACATTTG
>NW_019665382.1:0-256 GCF_002806865.2 Cucurbita pepo subsp. pepo
AAAGATGAGAAGCGAAGCTTAGAGAGTCTCTCTGGAACAGATTCCTCTTCGTGAGTATCCATTTGTATTTAGAATTCCTCTTGTGACTTATTTTTACTCCAGTATGTTGTATGACTGGCATCGTTCTATTAAACTTTCCACCCTTCAGGGGCCTGCAAATTAACGAGGCGTTGAGGATGCAAATGGAGGTTCAGAAACGTCTTCAAGAACAGCTCGAGGTCTGGACTCCCTCATCATTTATTACTCTTCCCCTTTC
>NW_019665383.1:0-256 GCF_002806865.2 Cucurbita pepo subsp. pepo
AATGTTTCGTTATCCTCTCAAACCCATGTGAGGTCTCACATTTATGATCATAATCAAATGACATTGAGTGGGTATTTATAATGCTTAGGACGTTACAAATAGTATCAGAGCGAAACCCTTTTCAATTATGAACCGATGAAACACATAATATATAGTTTTGATTATCTTAGTTTAATTCATAACATTTTATAAACCTTTTAGCATAAGAAAATGATATGATATTCATAAAATAAGATAACCCATTAAACTTTAGTCC
>NW_019665384.1:0-256 GCF_002806865.2 Cucurbita pepo subsp. pepo
CGTTTTTTTTTTCCTTCAAATTTGTCCATTTATTTTCGTGCTGTCATTCCCACGATTCTTTGTCATCTTCTAATTTTCTTCCTAAAGTCATATATTGATCTTGAAAAAAAAATTCTTATCATATTTATTCTTAATACTATGGTTATAAATTCTTATCATTAGACAATTTGCATGTTCATTTGAAGATCAAATAAACTCCCGTCCACATTTTTTCCAAACCGTGTAAATTTGGAACCATTGTGATTGATATTGTTCT
>NW_019665385.1:0-256 GCF_002806865.2 Cucurbita pepo subsp. pepo
GGAAGTCACTGCTTATCCTAGACCATCAGCATCACCTCTCTTTACGTAAGTTCGGGTCTCCGAAAGCATATCGAAAACCCGTCGAGGTGATCGGAAACGGAGGATGGAAGAATCCGAGGTTTTATACATCCTCGAGCGATTGTATAGTGTTCTTATTTCCACTAATGCATAATTACATTGCTGCTGTGATGGGTATAGCTATATTGTGCTTCAGTTTTGTAATGTTTTTCTTCATATTTTTGTTCAGATTTGTGTC
>NW_019665386.1:0-256 GCF_002806865.2 Cucurbita pepo subsp. pepo
TGTCTGCAGCCGACCTTGCTGCCTATGAACGGCAAATGGTATTGAGCAAAATGGGTGCGGCACAAGCGCTAATGCATCCACAGGCCGCTCAGCATGCCCTCAAGCAGGCAGCCATGGGAATGGGGATGGGAATTGGGATGGGCGGTGCTGGCACTAGTCAAACTATATATGACGGTGGGTTCCAAAATATTGCAACCACCCAACAGCTCATGTATTACTAGGTATTTGAAGTGCTGTATTGTATGATTCTTGTAGT
>NW_019665387.1:0-256 GCF_002806865.2 Cucurbita pepo subsp. pepo
CATTCACTTGCTTCATTTACTCACATCACGACTCACCATCACCGTCTTGCTTATCGGGTCAAGTAGCTTGTATTCTTTTGTCTTCTCATCGTACCCAACAAAAATATACCTTTTACTTTTGTCTTTGAGCTTCTTTCTTTGTTGATCCGGTACGTGAGCATAAGCCACACTACCTTTTAGTTTGAGATGAGAAACTGTAGGCTTTTGTCTGCTCTAGGCCTCATGTGGTGTTTGATCATCTAACTTCACATGTGGA
>NW_019665388.1:0-256 GCF_002806865.2 Cucurbita pepo subsp. pepo
TATAATGATAATAGCAATCGTTCTCTAACTTGGTTGCATTTCTTTGTCATTATGACTCGGTAGCTTTAGAATTCAATACCATTTCAGCTTTAACGGGTTCTTGAGGGATAGATATAACTTACCTTATGGACAAAACTACGAAACCCTTTCCTCAAGTAGAGGCTAACTAATCAACGAGAACAAAACCCTACATTTTCTTTCTCGAGTCGATGCTTTTGGGGAGTTTTTCGTGGTACCAATCTCAAGGACTCGATCG
>NW_019665389.1:0-256 GCF_002806865.2 Cucurbita pepo subsp. pepo
TGAGATCGAATTATTAAAACTAATAGGATTAGACTTTCGAAAAACACCCTCGAGAATCTAAAACCTATTCAATAATTATTTTAGGGTTAGTAGAATAACAATAATTTTGTGTAGGCTTTGACAAAATTGTTTACAATTACACTTTCATTTAATTTAATTTAATAATTAGTTGATTTTCTAACATAAAATTATGATAAGATTTGAATTTAAGTTTCATAAATTATTTTTATTAAATATTATATATATATATATATAT
>NW_019665390.1:0-256 GCF_002806865.2 Cucurbita pepo subsp. pepo
TTAAATGGGTTCCAAGATTGTAGCTTTTGGGGCAGGGAGCTGTCTGTTTTCATTTACCTCAACCAGAAGGGGCAGCCATAATAAGAACGCCACGTGAGTTACAAGAAGCTTTCATGTCATAATCTCTCTCTCTCCCTCTCTCTGTCTCTACCTAACCAGATTCGATATTTGTGGTGGGAAATATGTTGTGTGGAATGGGAATTAGAAAATCTTGAGGATTGTATCATATCATCCACTTGGTTTCATATGGGGTTGC
>NW_019665391.1:0-256 GCF_002806865.2 Cucurbita pepo subsp. pepo
CCTAGATCCTTGGTTCGACCTCCTAATGAGAATTGAAGTCCTTGCGTGGGCGTCATCTCCAAGACTTGCTTGTTCTGTATGGACTGTCCCATGGTTCCTCGAGTGCCAGCCGCAGAGAGGAATGCCATCAACTAGGATGCTATTGGCCACTAACCACTCGCTCGGGCTCCACGTTTCAAGTTCGTTATCCTAACAGTCTCCTCTGCTCTACCGAAAGCCTGACCCCTTCTTTGATCCTATCCAACTCAAATCGTAT
>NW_019665392.1:0-256 GCF_002806865.2 Cucurbita pepo subsp. pepo
AATAGGTCGAGAGCTTTATCCATATTCCTATGAAGGCAGAAACCCTTAATAATAATGTTGTATGTGGCACAACTGGGAGAAGGACCCCTTTCTAACATTTCCCTAAAAAGAGAATCTGCTATCTCCATATCACAGTTTATACACAGTCCATTAAGAAGATAATTGTGTGTGAGTAAATCAACAACAAAACCTTGTCTTATCAACTTTCTCCGAAGCAAAAGAGCTGCTCCTAACTTTCCTTTTAAACACAAATCCC
>NW_019665393.1:0-256 GCF_002806865.2 Cucurbita pepo subsp. pepo
CAACCCGCCAAAGAGACGATATATCCCCAGTTGGCGGCGGCCTTTGTCCTCCGCCACATTTCGCCGCCACTTACGGCGGATTGGATCATATTCAACCATTCAAAGCCGACCATTTTAGCTTTGGTCCCTACAGAAGAACCTTTGATGAGGTTCGTATTTATTTAAAAACTTTTTTTTTAAAAAAAGAATTATACTTTTCTATGCTTCAATTACAATTGATTTTCTCCAATTTTTAAGGTTATTGTTTTTTTTTTTT
>NW_019665394.1:0-256 GCF_002806865.2 Cucurbita pepo subsp. pepo
AAGTTGAGAGACCTAGATGCAATGAATACAAGAAAAATCATCGGGTGTAACGTTAAAAATTTTTTTTAAAAAATGATCAAAGTCAGAGGGGCAAAAGCGGCATTTTGCTCCCAGCCCATTATAGGGGTCTTGAGGATTCTCCACAAATTACCTGCAAAAGAGAAAAGTGTGAGAGAGAAAGTTGAGAGAAAACTTGAGAGGAAAAAGTAAATTGACGGAGTCCTCGTCGGAGAATCACCAACGAAATTCATCCTCT
>NW_019665395.1:0-256 GCF_002806865.2 Cucurbita pepo subsp. pepo
TTTCTTCTTCAATTGTTATTAGGTCAAAAATGTATGGATATCCAAACACGTACACATTTACCAAAGCAATGGGTGAGATGCTGGTTAATGATAGAACTGACAATCTTCCTTTGATCATCATGCGACCGACCATAGTCACAAGCACTTACAAAGAACCTTTTCCGGGTTGGATAGAAGGTTTGAGGTAAAAAAAAAAAAAAAAAGTTCTTTAACCGGTGTTCATAAGTTGTGTTCGATAGAGTTGAGACATTTAAAC
>NW_019665396.1:0-256 GCF_002806865.2 Cucurbita pepo subsp. pepo
TTAAAAAAAAAAAAAAACAGAGGAATTTGAGTACATCTCCATCAACCGAAAGGTGTTATTAGAGGAGAAAAAGCTTGGTAACTTTGGGTGATAAAGAGAGGGTGGGACACCATTTATGAACGAACGTGCATGGGCTCTGGGCTCGAAGAAGCCCACGCCACCTTCTTCAAAATATGTTTTTTTTTATTTCTTTTCTTTTCTTTTTCTTTTTACGAAAATAATAAAACTTTCCATAACCCAATTGCCTTACTACAAC
>NW_019665397.1:0-256 GCF_002806865.2 Cucurbita pepo subsp. pepo
CGTCACTAACTCTTCCTAGCACATCAAACCCTCATGTTTTTACAGGAGATCTTAAGAAAGTGAGATAGCTAGCTTTTCCTTAAACTTTAATGTTCATGCTTAGAATTTAGATTAGAATTCAAAATTTGGATTTGGCACATCAGATCCCAACAACCTCTTACATCTCCTAGGACATAAGTACATTACTGGTTGGTTTTAACGTAGTTGCCAACTACCCGTTCTACCACTAAGGTAGATACTAAAATCATAATATCGA
>NW_019665398.1:0-256 GCF_002806865.2 Cucurbita pepo subsp. pepo
CTCCTCTGTTTTTTAACATGGGTTCTATGAATTGGCTTAGTTGATCTAATACAGTCAATTGCTTTATAATTTTCCTAAACTGGGCTTCAGAAACTCCAGTGCCTTGATATTTCTTCGAATCTTTTGGAGTCACTTCCTGATTCTATCGGCCTATTGGCTAATTGAAGGTCGTCAACGTATCAGGAAACAAACTGAACTTCCTGAAACCCTACTGGTTGCAGGTAACTAAATCAGTAGTCTTTGGCTTCCTTTTCAA
>NW_019665399.1:0-256 GCF_002806865.2 Cucurbita pepo subsp. pepo
GAACATGAATTTATTAGCATCATCAGCATCCCTTTACAAATTTCCTATTATATCTAAAAACCAGGGCGTATCCATTGAGAAATTTTTGAGGAATTCCTTGAGGAAGGGGCCTGATTTGGAGTTTCAATAATCGAGTCAGGAAAACTGAAAAATTGTCCTTGCCTCCATTTCAACTTTAAAGGGGGTCTTTTGGTATAGAAACAACATCAAAGCTACAACTACAGCTTACAATGTGTGGTGGTTTGGAGGAGAAACT
>NW_019665401.1:0-256 GCF_002806865.2 Cucurbita pepo subsp. pepo
CGAATGAGTTGAGGATATGGTGGAAGGGGAGAAGTATCGTAATTATAGAGCAATAACGAGAATGAGAAAAAGGAAGAGACTACTAAAACAGTAATCAAGTATCTGAAGACAATTGATGATAATAACCAAGTTTTGTAAGTCACTTGGCTTCAAAGAAAGGTGATTGGTTTTTAACTCAAGGATCTTACATTCATTCAAATCCCTTAAAATAAAAGGAAAATGAACAAAACTGACCTAATTGGTTCCCAACAGTGAG
>NW_019665402.1:0-256 GCF_002806865.2 Cucurbita pepo subsp. pepo
AACTGTGCTCCAGATGGCTGCACTTTCTGAACATCCTTCATATAATACTTGGTTGCCACACGGTTAAGCGCACCGCCCAATCCCTGACTAATTCCATAAACAATCACTACTCCTAACACAAAACTCCAATGCATTTCAGCAACAAGTACTTTGAACCAGTACAGAGCCATGCCAATACAGCCCCCAGACTCTCCCTGTGGCTCATCTTCTTCCAAATCTTCAGCAGATACTTTGAGTTTCTCTTCCTCCACCATCA
>NW_019665403.1:0-256 GCF_002806865.2 Cucurbita pepo subsp. pepo
TAGTTGCAGACGAAGGTAAAGAAAGAGAAACGACACACCAACCCATTAAACTTCAATACATCTAAACCCTTCTCTCTATAATAACTAATGGAAGTCTAATCTCCAAAATTACTTTTTATTGTTTAATATATGGTTTTTTTTTTTTTTTTCTAATTACCTCTAAATTTATAATAAAATAAAAATAATTTATAATAAATTCATAAACTATTTAAATGTACGGTATTAAACATTTAATTATAATCATTTTACTTTTCAG
>NW_019665404.1:0-256 GCF_002806865.2 Cucurbita pepo subsp. pepo
AACAGATATCTGTTACAAGACCTGAGCATACTAAAATTGCTCTTACAATCAGGGGTGCTAAAGAATTGAAGATATGCATGAGCAGATTGATGAACTCGGCAATACCGTTTAGAACCAAGTTGTTAGGTTCAACTAAGTACTAAACTACTTCCTCTTTAAGATCAGAAATCAAAACAATAAAGGAACCATGAAACCAAAAACCAACAGAAAGCAAATCTATCAGCCCTTCCGTTTGTTGGACAATAAATTAGGAAAA
>NW_019665405.1:0-256 GCF_002806865.2 Cucurbita pepo subsp. pepo
AATGCCTCTTTCAACTCCTCCTCGGAATCCGTATCCTTCATCTTCCTAGCCATGAGGTTTAGGAACTCGGGAAAGTCGATTGTTCCATTGCCATCAGCATCGACCTCATTAATCATGTCCTGAAGCTCCGCTTCGGTTGGATTCTGACCTAGTGACCTCATAACAGTACCAAGCTCCTTGGTTGTGATACAACCTGTAAAATCAATATGAAGGCAAAGGAAAAATGAGTGAATTGAATTCGCCACATCCTTATGAT
>NW_019665406.1:0-256 GCF_002806865.2 Cucurbita pepo subsp. pepo
ACAATAAATTTTAAAATATGATGGGCAAGTGTTGTGTTTTTTTACGCAAATGAAGCCACTAAATGTGAAATTAATATGTTCTTATCGTGTGTATATGAGAATATGTTCATTCATACTTTAGTTTTCTAAAGTACACTCATTTTTACTAATTCTGGAGTCCTGTTCTTAAGGAATAATTGTTCCACATATTTCAAAAATTGCTTTTAACAAAAAGTGCTGCAGTTGCATATGCATGGTAGCTGGAAATATCAGCTAG
>NW_019665407.1:0-256 GCF_002806865.2 Cucurbita pepo subsp. pepo
TTTTGAAATTGAATAGTTCTCACATGGCTACAAAAATCAACATAATTTTAGGACAATGTCAATTACACTTCATTGTTGTCCTTTTAAGATATCACACAAAAGGCTAAAGATGACATTAGAATTTAATGCAATTCTACTAATACAAGTAAGAGAGATATTATTTGGAGATAAAAGCTTATAAATAGAATTGTGTCTTTAATAATTTTATATTTTACTGTTATGAATTCAATTTATATTAATTATGATTTTTTTTTTT
>NW_019665408.1:0-256 GCF_002806865.2 Cucurbita pepo subsp. pepo
GGTGAGGTGAGGCAAAAATTAGAGCGAAACCAATCATGCCGCCCTCTCTCAACTTCTAAGATATGCGGATTAACGTATATGGGAAATGCACGCGAAGTGTTTGAAGAAATGCCAAGCTGAGAGAGATGCCCAAAAACCCATTTAATCTTCTTCCTTCCTTAAAACACAGAGCAACATCGCAGGGCATAAAAAGGGTACCCGCTTTCTTTGCTTGTAGAAAATTCCATCCCCTTCTTCTAAGTTTCTTCCTCCTTTT
>NW_019665410.1:0-256 GCF_002806865.2 Cucurbita pepo subsp. pepo
GAAATCCGGTCAAGATTTTCCGCGCTATTGTCCGCTGTATCACCGTCCGCAGGCGATTTCAAAAACGCAATTAGAAGGTAAGTCCGGCAGTGGAGCTAACACCCGCCGGAAGGTTTGTAAGAAATCAACAAATTTCAGTCCGCCGTCTGTCGCCGACGATCCGCCAAACCTGCGCCGAGCATCAAACCTTCGCCTTTGTGAATAGTTAACCGATTCTGCACAGTTTCCTTTTTGGGCATAAAAATTAAAAACAGAG
>NW_019665411.1:0-256 GCF_002806865.2 Cucurbita pepo subsp. pepo
AGCCTAGAACGCGAAAAGTTCGTACAAATAGGTGACTTACTGAGTATAAATTTTATACTCATCCCTATTTTTCTTTCTTTTTCAGGTGTTCACAGGTTGTCGGTCGAGATGGAAGAACATTTGAGAGTTGTGCAGTCACAAAGGAGATCTTTATAGAGTGTCGGTCAAATATAGATCGGGTTGAATCTTCTTGACATGCGTCACCACCTAACGTCCAATGTGTCGCTCCATTCCTTGTGCAACACATGTCATTTTT
>NW_019665412.1:0-256 GCF_002806865.2 Cucurbita pepo subsp. pepo
AAGTTTCCTTCACTGAAAAACAGCAATGGAATATTACAGGGAAGATCCAGGAAGCTTCAAATTTTCAATGTTCAGAAGCAACTTCATTGATATGAACAGAGAACTTATAGGACAACATCAAATGTTCTCCAAGCGTGGATTATAAATATTGTTGATATACTATCTTTTCCACACTGTGAGAAATGCATTCTATCACCTAAGATGACAATCAGAGGCGGGAAAAAATGCACGTACCAGGTACTATGTTAACACAAGC
>NW_019665413.1:0-256 GCF_002806865.2 Cucurbita pepo subsp. pepo
ATATTTAAGACGTTTCAAAAAAGATCTGCCTGAAAAATGGTATAAAGAAACAACTGATTATATTGTTAAATTACAAAATAGCCCTAAAAATATAGCAAGTCGAAATGCCTCTCAAAATATTTTAGAAAAATTTGTAAAATTGTTACCTGAATTAATAGGTGGCTCAGCAGATTTATCTCCTAGTAATTTAACTATCTGTTCATTTTCTAGTTCGATAGAAAAAAATTCATCGGGGAATTATATTCATTACGGTGTC
>NW_019665414.1:0-256 GCF_002806865.2 Cucurbita pepo subsp. pepo
TAGTAGTTATTAACTTGAGTAAGTTTAGGAAAATTGTTATTTTTTTTTTGCATAGGAGTTTTTTAGTAGTTTCTAACCTGTGCATAAAGTATAAAAATTTATTAGTGCTTTCTCCCCTCTAAATATCAGATGTATGCTCTATTAACAACAACAGAGACAATTAAAAAGCATAAGTGACTAAGGTTCTTCTATTCTTTCTATTTTTTTTTAATTTATTTTGGTATATTTCGATCATGGGTCATATCAAACATAGACA
>NW_019665415.1:0-256 GCF_002806865.2 Cucurbita pepo subsp. pepo
TTAAACACTCACTTCAAACCAATGAGCTTATGTTCGAACGGTAAGTTAATCAGTACCCACATCTTGTTCTTCTCGATGGCTTCAAGATATTTTTGTATAGCCTTTTACCACATTGTCTCATTTGCTACCTCACGATAAGTTGTTGGCTCCTCGTCCACGAGCAACACTAACTCGTCAAGATTCAATTCTTCTTCAAGTGTATCTGCATAAATTTCTCAGCAAGAGAATCAAGATAATGAAACATCTTTGGTACACC
>NW_019665416.1:0-256 GCF_002806865.2 Cucurbita pepo subsp. pepo
ATTTTAAGTAAAATTTCACCCCAAACTAAGTTTTTGAAAACCACTTTTGTTTAATATTTATTTAAAATTTTTAAATGTTAGTTTTCAAAACCTAGATTGATATGTTAAAACTACTTCTTTGCTAAAATGGGATTAACATCTTTTAAGTTTATATAGTTTCTTTTTATTACTACGTTCACTTCTATCTCATGTTTTTTTTTTTAAAAAGTGCTAGTAACATAATTCCTCTTTTATTGTTATATATACTTACTCCATT
>NW_019665417.1:0-256 GCF_002806865.2 Cucurbita pepo subsp. pepo
CAGTTTCATGCATCACAAATATAAGAATATTACTTATTCAAAAAGAAATTCAATTGTGTAACTACGAACGCTTATTACTTTTGGAAATAATAAATTTGGAAAAATCCTTGCTACACGTATAAAACCCTAATCTTGCTTTACTATGTTCAAGTCTTCTGAATAAGCGTGTCTAATGGGTTATTACGAACGCTTATTACAGGATGTTAATAAGCGTGCGTCTAATGGGTTCATGTGTGCATGCATAAATCATATATAG
>NW_019665418.1:0-256 GCF_002806865.2 Cucurbita pepo subsp. pepo
AAAATATTACTTGACAGCTAAGTTGAATCACAACATATCAATTTAAAAGATTACTCGAGGCATCCAAACTTGCCCGACCTGTATAAGGAGCTTGAAGATTGAGGGTTTTCTGGAGGAGATACAGTAGAATAAGGTCGGATTTGAAAAAGAAAATAAGATTAGATAAAACTAGTTCGATAAGAATTTTGTTGATCGACCTAAACTAATATAGACGTAGAAAGGGATAGATAGTGCTTCGAAAAAATGAGGGTTTCTA
>NW_019665419.1:0-256 GCF_002806865.2 Cucurbita pepo subsp. pepo
TAGGAGATAATGAAAAACATCTTTCAAAATTAAGTTTGAATTGTATGAATGGTTTATTATGCCTTTTGGGTTAACTAATTCTCCTATACATTAATTGCTCAATCTATAATGTTTTGAGAGAATATTTGGAAGCTTTGATGATATTTTAATTTATTTGAAGACTTTCATTGAGCATGTGAAACATGTTAAGTCAATTTTGTTTACACATAGAAAAGAAAAATTTCGAAATTTCAATCTAATTTTATTAAGACTAGTT
>NW_019665420.1:0-256 GCF_002806865.2 Cucurbita pepo subsp. pepo
ATTTTTAATGAAATTGGGTCGCTTCATGACCTAGTTTTTGTGCCTATAACATGATGAAACCAACTCAAACAGAGAATCCAAAAAGATAAAAACAAACCAACCTAACAAGAATAATGAAAATTTGAGAATGAAAAGAAAATGAAATCTAGCAAGCTTTTGAACAATTTGGGCAATTCTCCCTCCAAACCAATTTTGATTCAAACTAGTTTATTTAGCTTCATCTTGGGCTGAGGAGGCCTATAACTCATTAACATGA
>NW_019665421.1:0-256 GCF_002806865.2 Cucurbita pepo subsp. pepo
GCCCAAAATTATTAAAGCATCAATTGGACGGCCCAGAATTTGATTTTAAAATAATCTAAAATATTAAATGGTAATGAACCGAAGTGTGGAAGTCACGTGCCTTTGATGATTAGCTTATCATTTTATGTTCAGCTTTCCAAACGTGTGGGGTCCCTTTTGATTTTCCTGAAATTAAATATATATTTGTAAAAATTAAAAAAATAAATAAATTATATATTTGGTCAACTAACCCATGAGGACTTTTGAGAAAATAAAT
>NW_019665422.1:0-256 GCF_002806865.2 Cucurbita pepo subsp. pepo
TAATGTATACCTAGACAAACTAGGCTAAACTTATTTATGTGCAACTGAAGTTGAACATTAGACCCACTTTATTAGTAATAACATCCCTTTGAGACTTGGCCCGCGATCTACTAGTATTTGTCTTGTTATTTTTTGATTTTTTTTTTCAATAATTCCGCATTGGCAAGACTTCTCTTGAGTTAGATTTGGGAGTTGTGGGCTCAATCTTAGGTCTCTTGAGTTAGATTTGGGAGTTGTGGGTCAATTTTAGGAACAA
>NW_019665423.1:0-256 GCF_002806865.2 Cucurbita pepo subsp. pepo
TACTTGTTGGTGCAACGACTGATGGTTCTCCAACTTCGATAAAAACTTCCATCGCATTGTTCCAGTCCCATTTGCCTGCTTCATACTGGCACATCATGACTCACCATCACCGTCTTGCTTATCTGGTCAAGTAGCTTGTATTCTTTTGTCTTCTCAATCGTACCCAATAAAAATAAACCTTCTGCTTTTGTCTTTGAGCTTCGTTATTCGTTGATCGGTATGTGAGCATAAGCCACACTACTGAACACTTTGAGAT
>NW_019665424.1:0-256 GCF_002806865.2 Cucurbita pepo subsp. pepo
TTTGTAAAAATGGTCTGGACATGGAAGAGGCATGGGGATAAAGATTGCATAATGTTGCTAACAACATTGATGTCGTTAGTGTAGTTGACATTCTTTCGGTCAATTGTTAGACCGGTCAACAATGAGCAAATCAAACCTATCCACTTAGGTTTTTCTTCTGTACAACTACAAGAACGTAAGCCAACTTTTTATAATCACTCATATATACTATATGTAATCGTGCATCAATGAAGTTGATGTGTCTTATTCATCTTTA
>NW_019665425.1:0-256 GCF_002806865.2 Cucurbita pepo subsp. pepo
TGAACACGTGTCCTTACATTCCCAGAAAAATCTGGACCCACTTGCACCTGATTGCCTCTCCCTGTCACGATTTGCTGTCCTCTTAACTGGCATTACTATCCATACACGAAACAGATCATTATTTTTCGCAATTTTATTTTTGTTTTATCATAATTCTTTGCTGCATTAAAAAAAAAAAAACAAACAATAATTTGGAGTTTCATACTTAACTCAAACGCTAAATCGTATTTTTAATTTTTATTTTTAAAATTTAATT
>NW_019665426.1:0-256 GCF_002806865.2 Cucurbita pepo subsp. pepo
GAGCTTTTGGATAGTGCACTTTGTGATGTATTGGTTGTTTCAAGTCCAAATATGACTCATTATCAAATTCTAATGGATATCATCAACCATCCTAGACCTCATCATGTACTTGTGGAGAAGCCATTATGTACAACAGTTGCTCACTGCAAAGAGGTCAGCCATTTCATTTTCTGGCGTATTTGAAAATTTTAAAAATTACTAATTTAAAAGGTATTTAATAAGTCGAGAACCTTTTAAACACAAAATTGAAAATTTA
>NW_019665427.1:0-256 GCF_002806865.2 Cucurbita pepo subsp. pepo
CTCTACATTTTTATTGTACACTTGTTTGAAATCTGTCGTTACTTCGGAACGTTCTCTCTCTATTATTAGGTGGAGTTGTGAGTGAACTTATGTTATACTCATTTTTTACAACGACAATAAACATATCGAACTTAGCTCATCTACGACAAGATATATCTCCAAATTATGAACTATGCTAGGAATAACAAATCAAACCCTTTTATGATCTAATTAAAAGGTGAGCGTGTATCACTCATAGTTAGAAATAAAACTAAGA
>NW_019665428.1:0-256 GCF_002806865.2 Cucurbita pepo subsp. pepo
TGTCTTAACTTGAGAGCTTAATTTCATTCATCCAAAATCTCTACTAATTTGTGGGTATTTATCGTCTCTCCACAAAAGAAACTTCCAACTCTTCAAATGTTCACTAAAACGAATTAGTGGTCATGATTGGTAAGTTACTCCCCACTACCCTTAAAATGTCTAATGAAAGAGGAGTTATGACCATTTTTACAAGTAACTTCCCATCTTTTGTCCTCGTACAAAAAGTTATGGAATTAAAATAATAAATATATTTGTA
>NW_019665429.1:0-256 GCF_002806865.2 Cucurbita pepo subsp. pepo
TGTTAAAATAATTTAGAATTTAAGAAGAAAAAAGGGTTTGGAATCTTTGAACCAATATTTGAGGTTCACTACAAAACAATAAGATGAAGACAAATTGAAGGAAAGGGTAAAAGAGGAATCTTCTTTTAAAAAATTTTGTAACAAAAAGAAACCCTAATAGTTTCTTTGAGAATTGAGGCTTGTCTTCTTTTATGAAAGATTAACCCTTTTTCAATATCTCATCTTCAAATCAATTCATCACATGCTACATACAACA
>NW_019665430.1:0-256 GCF_002806865.2 Cucurbita pepo subsp. pepo
GACCACCGCCGGAATCCATCTCCAGACGAGACTCGTACCAGGATTGAGAGGCTAGCAAGGCCGACGCTCCAACAAAACCTAAGAACATTTCGCGAGGTAAGGTTTCTGAACGATATTGCTCAGATCTGAGTTTTTCCCTACGTGAATCGACCCTAAAATGCTGAAATCTTCACCTAGGAACAACTCACGCACGGTCTGTGAAGAAGTTTGGTCGAGACCTCAACCCAAAGGCGGAGATCCGAGAGTCATCCGAGAA
>NW_019665431.1:0-256 GCF_002806865.2 Cucurbita pepo subsp. pepo
TGTAATCACAAGACCGAGCATCGATTTGAAACAAAGAGACATCAAAGAAATAGAGGAGATCCTAGCTGATAGGGTTAGGAAGATAGGAAGACATGTACGGAGGATTCACGAATTCCTTGGCAAGTGGAAGAATCTCCCTACGAAGAAACTAGCTGGGGGCGCGCTGAAGATCTTGACTCCGCCGCCACCCACATTGCCAGGTTTGAAAATAGTCAGTTGACAGAGACATCAACCAATTAGGTGGGGGAGGATGTCA
>NW_019665432.1:0-256 GCF_002806865.2 Cucurbita pepo subsp. pepo
AGGAAATCTTTCAAATCAAAACCATATAAAAAGAGGAAAATATATATATTTATTTAAATGAAAAGAGTGACTACTGACTCATATTTGTTTAAGTAATTAATGTAATGCTGCTTTTATTTAGAATTAATCTATTTCCCATTGTTTTTGAAGACTTTTATAGTGATTATAAAATAATTTAAATAGAATAGCTTTTCAATATTCTTAATTTTTTATTTATTGCTTCTATTTTCTTCTATTTTTCTCTATAAATAATAAT
>NW_019665433.1:0-256 GCF_002806865.2 Cucurbita pepo subsp. pepo
CAGTCCAAACTCCCAACATTAGCAAGTGTGGCCCACCAGACTTGCCACCTGGCGCCGATCCAACCAATTGCTGCCCGCCTCCGACCACTTCGATCGTTGACTTCCTGCCACCGGCGCCGGGAAAACTACGCGTCAGGCCAGCTGCCCATTTGGCTGATCAAAGCTACATAGACAAATATAAGAGAGCCGTGGAGCTAATGAAAGGGCTGCCCGAAGATGACCCACGTAGCTTCATGCAACAAGCGAACGTTCACTG
>NW_019665434.1:0-256 GCF_002806865.2 Cucurbita pepo subsp. pepo
TGCTAATTTTCCTTAATAATACACGATATTAGCCTATAATCAAGGATCAAATATGATGCATATGGTAAACCGTAATGGAAGGCTATTTATCCTCAGCACATAGGATAGTAGATTGCTTTGCAAGTAGAAATATTGATTTGAATCGACTCTCCAGCTCAAACAAGACATAAAGAGAAGTAGTCCCCTAATTAGGGAGAAGATCATGAGTTTATAGATAAGGAACATCACCTTGATTAATATGAGGAAAAACATAACC
>NW_019665436.1:0-256 GCF_002806865.2 Cucurbita pepo subsp. pepo
CCACCATTTATAATGATGTGGAAACCTTCCCCTAGTAGACGATTTTTAAAACCTTGAGGGGAAGCCCGAAAGGAAAAGTCTAAAAAGAACCATATCTACTAGTGGTGGATTTGGGCTGTTACACCTTAAATCTTTCTAGAGTGCTTTAAACTTACTTGAGTGTCTTAACTTTTCTTGGAGTCTTATAGATCATCTAAACATTTTGGGAGCATCCCAGCGGTTCACCTCACAACTTTAGACTTAAAACACTTCTACT
>NW_019665437.1:0-256 GCF_002806865.2 Cucurbita pepo subsp. pepo
TGCTTCTGGAAATGTTTGAAAAGTTCCACTTGAGGTATGGTCAGGTGCTCTCGATGGAGATCATGATAATTTGCATGTGTTTGAATGTCCTACTTATTATCATGTGACAGACTCAAAGTTGGATCCTAGAGAGAAAAAAAAAAAAGCCAAATTTATGGGCTTTAGTAAAGGCGTGAAGGGCTACAGGTTATGGTGTCTATAAACAAGTAAAATTCTCAATAGTCGAGATGTGACATTCGATGAGTCTGGAATGTCT
>NW_019665438.1:0-256 GCF_002806865.2 Cucurbita pepo subsp. pepo
AGTGGATATGCCATAATAGAACTATATGTTTGTAACACCAATACTTTAAAACAGCAATTGCCTTCACCAGGTCACCAGGTCACCAGGTCACCAGGCCAAAGTAGAGTGAATTATGTTGCCTAACGCTCACCATGATAGCTCAACTCTACCTTGGCCTGGTGAAGGACATTTACGAAAACAAAAAAGAACAAGAATAAGTAGTAGTAATAATAAAAAAATAAAAAGGGAATCATTCCTCGTATTCCAACTTTAAAAA
>NW_019665439.1:0-256 GCF_002806865.2 Cucurbita pepo subsp. pepo
TTCATGGGAACCTAAATAACTAGAATCTTCCAATTCTCTAACGCTTGCATTTTTTAAAAAGAAATTATAAGTTTATTTTTAAAAAAATAATTAAAAAAAATTAAAATTACAAATTTAGTCCATGAATTTTTTAAAATGTTCAAAGATTCCAGAGTCTATCATCTAGACGGCATTCAAGGAGTTTAAAGCACCTATCTCATTCTAATAAAAAAAAGATGGAAGATTTATTGTGCATTACCTTGAATTTGGAGATGAA
>NW_019665441.1:0-256 GCF_002806865.2 Cucurbita pepo subsp. pepo
GTTCGACCAAAGTTGGGTCCGATGCAATTCAAAGCCCTCACTGGAAAAACACCCGTTATTGATGTCGGGACCATTTCCAAGATTCGATCGGGGGAAATTAAGGTAATTGTGTAGTTTTTTTTATCTGTTAAGCTCGGTAATATTCTTGAGTCGCTCGTGCAAATGTCACGACATGATCGAGGAAGTTGTTTGAAATGTTTTTTTTGATAATGTGTTTTGTTGGTTGTGCATAGGTTCTTCCACAAATATCAAACAT
>NW_019665442.1:0-256 GCF_002806865.2 Cucurbita pepo subsp. pepo
GTCAAATTATTTGAAACTTTAATATGATATCAACACTATGAACCGTTGAATTCAAGCGCAATAACTTTCTCGTCGTTCTTTAAACATCTGTAGCAGGGATACCTAAACGTCATGTCAATAAAGTAATTAAATTAAATTGTGAATTGCAATTTGAGTATTAAAAATAAATATAAAATAATATTTCTTTAAAAAAATTCACATGCGATCATGAACCCATGGTCAAAAGAAAAGAAGTTTGATGTAATGCATACACAAA
>NW_019665443.1:0-256 GCF_002806865.2 Cucurbita pepo subsp. pepo
AAAAAAAAAAAAAAAAAAAAAAAAAAAAAAAAAAAGAAGTAGGGTAGACTCACAAAAACATACGAAACCGTTACTAGACAAATTAAAAATGAATCAAATTGAGTATTTTAATATTATAGGAAGCAAATTGAAATAAAATGAAAGTAGAGACTAAAAAAATAAAAATTCATGTTGAAAGTTTGAAGTTAAATTATAGTCAACTTAAAAAATCAATGTTTTGATGTTGTTAGGCTTTCCGGAGAAAAAAAAAAAAAAA
>NW_019665444.1:0-256 GCF_002806865.2 Cucurbita pepo subsp. pepo
TCCTTCTTGGTTTCCTTTTCCTTCTCCTATCAACAGCTGCTCAATTAGGGTTCTTCTTCCTTTTTGGTTTTCTATTCCGTTTGGTGGCCCTCTTCTCTTTAGGTAATCTTCCTGATAAGACAACCCTAATCCTCAGCCCGATGATCCAAGCTTTTGTTGAAGCAAGAACCCTTGAATCAAAGAAATCAACGCCAACTTATACAANTTCAGCCCGTTGATCCAAGCTTTTGTTGAAGCAAGAACCCTTGAATCAAAG
>NW_019665445.1:0-256 GCF_002806865.2 Cucurbita pepo subsp. pepo
TGTTATTAGAAGGCAGTCACGGGGTAGTAGTCCCATTTATTAGAAGACAATCGTACAAGTGCAATAGAGGTGATGACAGCCTTAAAGATATCCACACCAAGTGAAACTTCAAGCTCTAGAGGTAGAGAACAAAGAAGAGGTAGAGGTCGTGGGAGAAGCAGTCGAGAAAGAAGTGGAGANCTAGTCAGAAACGATTATGACAACAAAGACAAGAGACACTTTGACAAGTCTAAGGTAGAATGCTACAGATGTGGAC
>NW_019665446.1:0-256 GCF_002806865.2 Cucurbita pepo subsp. pepo
GTTAACTTTGTTAAAGGCGATGATATTTTAGCGAAGTCCTGCACGAACCTTCGGTAGTACCCCGCCAATCCTAGGAAACTCCTTACTTCCGTTACCGTAGTTAGGCGTTCCCACTTTGTGATCGCTTCGACCTTGGTGGGATCTACAGATATTCCGCCCTTTGACACCANTACTTGTCGCAACCAAAATTCGCATTCGGAGAACTTGGCGTACACCTTGTGCTCTCTTAGGGTGGTTAGGACTTTTCGGAGGTGTT
>NW_019665447.1:0-256 GCF_002806865.2 Cucurbita pepo subsp. pepo
GAGGCAACTTCTAAGTTGGCATACCTTGCATACATCGAAAGGACCGCTCCTTTCTCTTTCTTTAGACTTTCAAGTGACATCCATCCCATTCCCGCTAGTGCTACTCTACCTTCCTTTTTTCCTGGCATATCTGCTTTCTTGTCGCATNTCTTGAAGCTGGTGGTATACATGCACATATCAGCTATAGAAGGAAGCAGAATAACTTAGTCATAATTAATCCCCTTTTTAGGAAAGGAATGGCACTAGACTCAGATAG
>NW_019665448.1:0-256 GCF_002806865.2 Cucurbita pepo subsp. pepo
TGGAGGCCGCCACGCGTCGGTCGGCAATAGAGGAGAGCGGCGAAATCGATGATCGATACGTGTCGATCACCGACTGGTGAGGCACGACCTCACCCAACAGGACAAGCGTCAGGCGCGCAGACCTGGCCGGCCCGACCCTCACAACACATGAAGCGCCTGACCCGGTGCTTCTGACCTGCGCCTACGCGGGGAGGAGCGCGTGGGGCACANTGAGGCACTAATTTTCTTCCCGTTCGGTCTCTGTTTGCTTGTTTTC
>NW_019665449.1:0-256 GCF_002806865.2 Cucurbita pepo subsp. pepo
TTTATTCTTTTGAATGAAATTTCTTCCTCAAAAAAGAAATTCTTTTTTCTTTATAATTTAATCTTCTTTTGAAATCCTCTTTGTAAATACGTTGAGGTTTTCCGGTCTTAGTATTGGGATTGACTCATCGACTTTCGGTACAGAGCTGCCTGTTTGTTCTTGTAGAGTACCATAATTTTTTGAGATTTTTCCCTCGATACTCTNTTTGTTCTTGTAGAGTACCATAATTTTTTGAGATTTTTCCCTCGATACTCTC
>NW_019665450.1:0-256 GCF_002806865.2 Cucurbita pepo subsp. pepo
AACCTCTCATCCCTTTCCCAATTATCTCTCCTCAACCCACCAATTATTCTAGACTATCAAGTTGTGAAAAAAAAAATAAATAAATAAAAACTAAAATAGTCTCCACCCATACACTCAAATGGACGTGAAGAGAGATCTGGTCATATTGTTACGGTATATGTTAACTTTTTTTTTTCCTTTTATTGTAATTTCATTTTTANCGGTATATGTTAACTTTTTTTTTTCCTTTTATTGTAATTTCATTTTTAGAAAATCA
>NW_019665451.1:0-256 GCF_002806865.2 Cucurbita pepo subsp. pepo
TCACCAATGAGGCTGTCCAGAAAATTCAAGCGAGGATGCGTGCCGCTCAAAGTAGACAGAAAAGCTATGGCGATGTAAGGCGTAAAAGCCTGGAGTTTGAGGTGGGGGACCCAGTATTCTTCAAGGTGGCACCTATGAAAGGTGTGTTAAGATTCGGACATAAGGGCAAGTTAAGTCCTAAATTCATTGGACCATTCGAGNGGTTGGTCCGGTAACGTATAAGTTAGCCTTACCTCCAGCCCTCTCAGGAGTACAT
>NW_019665452.1:0-256 GCF_002806865.2 Cucurbita pepo subsp. pepo
AAAGCATACATATTCTTTGCTCCTGCACCAAGCTCCTTCCCTTGTATTCCCTTCCCTTCTTTAAATGTAAACTTCGATTCCTATTCCTGATTGAACAACTCAGTCTTGAACAAGGGCCGAAAGACTCATTCTCCTTAACTCCTTGCCTTGTTCCGTTATTCTCTCTATTGAAGTGATTGTTTGAGGTAAACTCCTTGCCCCTGATTGATTGNATAATTGAACTCGGGCTGGGCTGGATGAACTATCTCTCTCTATT
>NW_019665453.1:0-256 GCF_002806865.2 Cucurbita pepo subsp. pepo
TTATATGGTAAAATTTCAGACATTTATGCTAACCATGTGGGCGTAGCAAATTTGGAAACAAATGGGGGATGACATAAATTTTTTAAATCCACATCATCAGTCCAAGTGGGTCATTGACTACCCAATGAGGAACATCCTATGTGGACTACTTATTCCTTTTTAGCCCTAAAGGGGAACCCATGCTCAATATAAAAGGAAAAGGAAGACCAANTTTTGGGAGAAAATCGAATTACACAGCAGCAGCCTCTGCTGTGAA
>NW_019665454.1:0-256 GCF_002806865.2 Cucurbita pepo subsp. pepo
GGAGGGAAGGTCAAGTAGTTCAGGAAAGAATAACTAACTCATAAGAACAAGAATTAAGGAGAAAGGAGACAGAGATAAGATTCCGAAAACACTATGAAGCAGCTCGACAGAGTGAAAGAAGAATCGACCCGTTTACCCTCTTCATCAGTTCAGGTCATACATAGAGGAAAGGGTTACGGGGAAGGAGGAGAAGGAGGATCCGGAGTCTTGANTCCGTTCCGTCATGAATTGACTCTCCCGTCAGCTAATTCATTGA
>NW_019665455.1:0-256 GCF_002806865.2 Cucurbita pepo subsp. pepo
CTATGACCTTCTAGAATAATTATTACAAAGGGTTCATATGAATACGAATTATGTTACAACTTACGTCTCAAGAAAATAATAACCTTGGAAACTTACAAGATTAAGAATCAAGAACAAGCTTTTAAACTATCCAGACAAAAAAAATGCTAGGTACCACTCAAAGATGAGGGACCAATGTCATCAAGTATAATGTATAATGTATGTTANTAAACTATCCAGACAAAAAAAATGCTAGGTACCACTCAAAGATGAGGGA
>NW_019665456.1:0-256 GCF_002806865.2 Cucurbita pepo subsp. pepo
TCGCCTAGCAGAAAATTGCTAGATCAAAGCATGTGGAGGTGGAGTACCATTTCATTAGAGAGAAGGTTCTACAGGAAGAAATCGAGATTTAGCAGATTAAGACAGATGACCAAGTGGCAGACTTGTTTACAAAAGAGCCGAATACAGGCAAACATGAGAGTTTTCTCTGTCAGCTTAACATGGTACGACGATTGAGAACTAGTGNACGATTGAGAACTAGTGCTAAGGGGGAGTGTTAAAATATCATCACTGGCCC
>NW_019665457.1:0-256 GCF_002806865.2 Cucurbita pepo subsp. pepo
AAAGTTGGAGGCAAGTATGATCTTGACAAAAAGAACAAAGCCGAGACCTCCAAGGGTAAAGAGAAAGTGGAGGAATATAAGGAGATTTGAAAAAGAAATAGAGACATCAAATGTTGAAAATGTCAAGGAATTGGTCATCTTAGTCGTGATTGTCCTAACAAGAGAGTCATGATTATCAAGAATGGACAAGTTGTCACAGANAGGAAAGTGACCACGATGAGCTAGTTGAAGAGGAAATCCAGGAGAATGAGGAGGA
>NW_019665458.1:0-256 GCF_002806865.2 Cucurbita pepo subsp. pepo
TTTATGAGTTTTCTTTAACAAATTTGTATCAAACCAATGGCAAATGTGATGGGTCAAATGCCACTACCGCAACTAATGAAGACAAACTACGAGAATTGGAGCATTCATATGAAAGCTTTTCTCGGTTCTCAAGATGCATGGGAGGTTGTCGAAGAAGGGTTAGAAGAACCAAAAGATACCACGGGTTATACAGCGGCNAAAAAGGATAAGGGGGAACTATACATGTTGTTCCGAGTCGGGCTTTGAGAAGCTTGCC
>NW_019665459.1:0-256 GCF_002806865.2 Cucurbita pepo subsp. pepo
TCACAGTCGTACATTTTCAACCATACAACGTCGCGATTTTGACACACTCAATAAAAATCTTTTTTTTGCCTGACTTTATAGCTTCATTAGACTTTAGACAAGGTTCGTCACTAATCGAACATGACTTATATAGAAACTAAACTTTGTTCAATCATACATGTAACAACTATAACGGTACTCTAGGCCAAGCCNGGTACTCTAGGCCAAGCCTAAGGCTCTACCTTACCATTACCCTACGTCAAAATCCTTCTAATGC
>NW_019665460.1:0-256 GCF_002806865.2 Cucurbita pepo subsp. pepo
CTCACGTTATGCTATATTGCTATGCCGTAGCAAAATTAGTATATTTGTACTCAAAATAGAATGATTGTTCTTCAACTAGGTAAACTTTTTACGACTAAAACTTCTATTTCACATTTGTTAAATTTTATTTTTCTCTTTCCNTTGTTTGTCAAGAAAAACATATTAGTTTGATTAAAATAAATAAAAAAAAGCTCAGACAAAAAATGAATTGAATAACTACTAAATTTATCTAATATATATAATATTACAATTAGTA
>NW_019665461.1:0-256 GCF_002806865.2 Cucurbita pepo subsp. pepo
AAAATTGATTGGTAATTTTCTACAACAATTTGTTTATGTTGCGCTTCCTGAGTGCATTCGTATACCTTAAGAAGGATTACCACAAAACTTCTAGTTGATTTAGAGACAATGTCCCACTCTAATCCTTGTGTGTCCCCCACCCAAGTTCATCTTAAATCATGGTTTCTTAAATTTAAGGTATCTTGATAATCTCAAATCTCATACCGTANTTTTTTACCATGATCGTAATGTCTCGTCCAAACTATGGCTCGATACT
>NW_019665462.1:0-256 GCF_002806865.2 Cucurbita pepo subsp. pepo
ATGGGGTATCGATCCGATCCCCGTACCTCTGGCATGCTAAGCAAGCAATCTACCATCTAAGTTACATTCCCACAATACTTATATCAAAAAACCCTAAATGTCCCGTCATCAATTCTAGTGAAAATGAAAAAATATATCGGCTAATTATGTCATAAATAAGGAAAGGTTAAATAGAAGTAAAATATTAATAATATTTTTATTTCCCATCANTATTTTTATTTCCCATCATAAGCTACATCCCCACAATTGTTGCATC
>NW_019665463.1:0-256 GCF_002806865.2 Cucurbita pepo subsp. pepo
TACTTTTAGAATAATTCTTAAGGTAGTTTTTTTTTTTTTAATTTTTTTTTGGAACAATTCCATTCCAAATAGAGAACTTTTCCTATTTAAACAATTCTAAATATACATATTTTACTTTTAGAATAATTCTTAAGGTAGTTTTTTTTTTTTAAATTTTTTTTGGATCAATTCCAAATGTAGTAAAATTAGGCTTTCAAAACTCTAAATTNTTGGTTATGGCCGCCGCTGTCACTTTTCAATTTACAATGAACCTAAC
>NW_019665464.1:0-256 GCF_002806865.2 Cucurbita pepo subsp. pepo
TCATTTTAATTTATAATAATATTTTCAGATCTATTCACACTTTTGAGGATAGATATTGTGTCAAAGTTTAATTTTTAAAAATAAAAAAGCTAAAATCTAAATAATATATCTTTTCGTCTAAAAAAATTGGGTTGGATTGATTTTTTTTTTTTAAAAATNTATTAATGTAACATGTAGTATAGATAATAACCCAACCAGAAAACAGAGAGTTGAATCAGAAAACAGAGAGTTGAATTACTGAGAAGTTTAAAAAAAA
>NW_019665465.1:0-256 GCF_002806865.2 Cucurbita pepo subsp. pepo
ACAATATCTGTTAGCGGTGGGCTTGAGTTGTTACAAATGGTGTCAAAGCAAGACACTGGACGGTGTGCCAGCGAAGACACTGGACCCCCAAGTGTGGTGGATTGTGAGATCATTGGTTGGAGAGGGGAAGGAAGCATTCCTTATAAGGNACAACCTCTCCCTAATAGGCGTGTTTTAGAACTGTGAGGCTGATGACGATACGTAACGGGTCAAAACAGATAATATCTGTTAGCGGTGGGCTTGGGCTGTTACAAAT
>NW_019665467.1:0-256 GCF_002806865.2 Cucurbita pepo subsp. pepo
TGTGAGTCGTGTGTATGGAAGTACTACACATCCAATTTGTCTCTGACTAGAGGCCACCCCTAAGAGGATTAGAGATAGGTCTCTAAATCATGATTGCATGTGTTTGCATTTGTGTGGCCCCTATAGTGGGGCCACTTACTGAATATTCTTTGAAATACTCAGGCCGTGTGCCACATCATTTTTCAGGTAAAGGGCAAGGCGCACTTGNACACGTGCACAGGGTAAACTCATATTTAAATTCTTAGTTTTAAGTTAG
>NW_019665468.1:0-256 GCF_002806865.2 Cucurbita pepo subsp. pepo
ATGTATAGTCATCTACCATTCTTTAAGCCTGAGAAAAAAAATATATAAACCAAACTGTCACCAACTTTTTTCTTCTGTAAGGATATGTAATGTAAGATCCAACATTGATGGGAGAGGAAAACAAAAAAGTATGGTAACCTACCTTTAACATGCGTGTTTTAAAACTTTGACGAGAAATACGTAAGGGAAAGCCCAACGATGACAATNTTAACATGCGTGTTTTAAAACTTTGACGAGAAATACGTAAGGGAAAGCC
>NW_019665469.1:0-256 GCF_002806865.2 Cucurbita pepo subsp. pepo
AACCTTGTGCACTTATATTCAAGCTATGGTGGGCTCATCAATGGAAATTCTAGAAGATGTTGGAGACCTCCATTATATGTTGTGCAAAGTTAAGCTTCAAGAAAGAGATGCATCAAGTGCATTTTAAGTTGCATTTAATAAACTCAAGCTAAATTTATGGAACTAGTTAAAGGATGACAAATAAGCACATTTCATTCATTGCACTCTTNGCACTCTTTAATTATAATTTAAATATTTGTTTGTTTTTAATATAGGA
>NW_019665470.1:0-256 GCF_002806865.2 Cucurbita pepo subsp. pepo
AAAAAAAAGGGAATAATCTTGTTTCAAACAAATTTTTTTTTTCTAGATAGAAGTAAGTTTTTTTTGTGGTTTGATTTTAAAATTCTACCTATAAAAGAAGTTGAAAACACCTTGGAGATTACCTATGGGAGAGTTTCTAACAAAGTCTCTCTTCTCTGTCTTCTCAAACTGATACTACCTATAAAAGAAGTTGAAAACACCTTGTGAAAGTCNTTTCTAGCTTTGCAAAATCCAGTGTTGTTGGTGCTTATCAAAA
>NW_019665471.1:0-256 GCF_002806865.2 Cucurbita pepo subsp. pepo
AGGTGGAACATGGGAATCTCACGGTGCAGCCTAGTGGTGGACACCATAGGACGTATTTTATATACTTCCTTCTCCCACTTACTATAATACTTTCTCTATTCACCTTGTTATTGACTCATGCATATACCTTCCGAATGGAGGACTCTCTAGGGCGACACGAGGCCGAGCATGAATCTCATTGTGTGAATTTTACAGAGAGCGTGAAAAGANTCTCTAGGGCGACACGAGGCCGAGCATGAATCTCATTGTGTGAATT
>NW_019665472.1:0-256 GCF_002806865.2 Cucurbita pepo subsp. pepo
AGTTCATACATCATCGTAACTCATACAATTTTTAGCCTATTTTATAGTAAGACCACTTACCTGATTAGCTTATACGGTCGTCAACAATTTATCTTTAATAAAAGTTCGATTTTTTCCTTTGTATCCAAGCCAACCTATAAGAATCCATGGCATCAATTTCAGGTTAAATTCTCTAACTCTTACGAGGGTTCATGTGCTAANGGTTAAATTCTCTAACTCTTACGAGGGTTCATGTGCTAAACTTCATGCGAGCATT
>NW_019665473.1:0-256 GCF_002806865.2 Cucurbita pepo subsp. pepo
AACCTAATTAAGAAATCATCTTATTTCGGTAAGAAAACAACCTAATAAAAAAATTTCAAATATAACATATATATTTAAAAAAACAATTAAATTGCATGATTATGCTTAACCTATAATGGGATTTTAAACTAAATGACATACGAGATGCATTTAATTAATCAATTTAAAACATAGAACATATGCATAATTAAATTAAAAAAAAAATCAAAATTNACGCATGTCTGGCATATCCTAGAAATTGAAAATGAATTAAATT
>NW_019665474.1:0-256 GCF_002806865.2 Cucurbita pepo subsp. pepo
GGGAGGGATTTTGTATATATGAAGATAGTGTTTGTGAGAGGGTTTTCTCAAGGTTTTTCCACAAGGAAAACCTTCTAAGTACCATGATCACTCTATTTATAGAGTCATGTTTGCATGTTCATGCAAATTTGAGTTCACAAAATTTTGACACTCAAAATTGCACTCAAATATTCGGGATTATGTGGCAAGCATGCAAGTTTGAGNGCACTCAAATATTCGGGATTATGTGGCAAGCATGCAAGTTTGAGTTCACCAA
>NW_019665475.1:0-256 GCF_002806865.2 Cucurbita pepo subsp. pepo
GCTGCACCACAGGCCAGGTTAGACCCCGCCACAAAGTTACTATTGGAATCCCTAAAAAAACTATGCAAACTATGCTAGACACACAACAGGCCACGTTGTTGGCTACGCAACAAGTCGCGGCAATGGCCANAAGCCAACGCGGTGGCCACGCAAGTAGCCAACGCGGCGGCCCCGCAACCAGTGGATGCGGTAGCTATCCAACCGGTGAACAACCTGCACCCGGATTGGGGTGCGAGTTGGTTAAAGGATTTCAGGC
>NW_019665476.1:0-256 GCF_002806865.2 Cucurbita pepo subsp. pepo
TCGCCTATTACTCGATTATTTAGCACGTGCTTCAAACGTCATTCTATTCTAAGACATCAAGCCTGGTCATTCCTTCCAAGAATTTCGTAAAACGTCGAGTGTTACTCGGTTTTTTTGGCACGTGCTTCAAACGTCCCGAATTTGGGTTTACAAATAAGGGTTTTGATTTTATGCACTCTTTTACTGTTCTATACCCTACNATTTCTTCGACATTATATTCTAAATCATCAAGCCTGACCATTCCCCACCAAAAGTG
>NW_019665477.1:0-256 GCF_002806865.2 Cucurbita pepo subsp. pepo
TGGATTATAATCCTCTTCATTCGAGATTCTACAATGGCGGATTTGACCTTATGGAAGTACTAAGCAATCGTCATGTCACGTTGTGAAATTAACAACAACTCATTCTCCATAAGTTGTAGCCTCGTATCGTTCTTCTTTGAGAACAACTCCACGAACGTGTCCCATGCTTCTTTCGGTGTCTTGTCGTCCCAAATATGTTCTAACATCTCTTCNCTCCACGAACGTGTCCCATGCTTCTTTCGGTGTCTTGTCGTCC
>NW_019665478.1:0-256 GCF_002806865.2 Cucurbita pepo subsp. pepo
TTTACACTCATTACACAAATGAAGCTCTCATTCTCATCTCTGAAAATTTTAAATAGAGCAATGATTGAATTTTGAACTCTTGGTCGATTAAAAACTAAAAAGATAAAAATAAATAAAAATCAAATTTAGAAGAAACGTAAAGGAAACATATATCCGATCTTGAGCCTGAAGCTTTGATACCAANTATGTGGAAATCACTACAAGGGGAGTAATACTCGGATTACCTTGTTGATCGAATATCTAAAGGCAAGAACAC
>NW_019665479.1:0-256 GCF_002806865.2 Cucurbita pepo subsp. pepo
GAAACTCTATTCTAAATCATCAAGCCATCATTCCCCACAAACATTTCTTAAAATGACGCCGATTACTCGGTTTTTTAGCACGTTCTTCAAACGTCCCGGATTAGGGTTTCCAAATTAGGTTTTCGATTTTACGCCCTCTTTTACCGTTTAATACCCTATGTTTCTTTGACATTCTATTCTAAATTACTAAGCCGGATCATTTTCCACAANTAGTATTTTTTTTTTTCACATGCTTCAAACGTCCCGGAATAAGGTT
>NW_019665480.1:0-256 GCF_002806865.2 Cucurbita pepo subsp. pepo
CCTAATCTAATCGTTCCCCATAAAACTTTTTAAAAACGTCGTCTGCGACTCGGCTTTTTTAGCACGGACATCAAACTTCCCAAGTTGGGGTGTCCCAATTAGGGTTATATTTTAAGCACTCCGTGTTTTCGATCGAAATTCTATTCTAAGTCATCAAGACTAACCATTCCCCAAGAAAGTTTCGAGAAACGTCCACCGTGACTTNCACCGTGACTTCGTTCTTTTAGCACGGACTTCAAACGTCCCAAATTAGGGT
>NW_019665481.1:0-256 GCF_002806865.2 Cucurbita pepo subsp. pepo
ATTCTATTCTAAATCATCAAGACTAATCATTCCCCACAGAAATTTCGAAAAACGTCGACCGTGACTCGGTTGTCGAAGCACGTACTTTAAACGTCCCATATTAGAGTTTCGGAATTAGGGGTCGATTTCAAGCAGTCCTTTACTGTTCTAATCATTCCCCACAAAAAGTTTCAAAAAACGTNATTAGGGGTCGATTTCAAGCAGTCCTTTACTGTTCTAATCATTCCCCACAAAAAGTTTCAAAAAACGTCGACCG
>NW_019665482.1:0-256 GCF_002806865.2 Cucurbita pepo subsp. pepo
CGGAATGATTAGAATAGGCTCGATGATTTGGAATAGAATATTGAGGAAACGGAGTACTTCGGATCTAACCCTAATTCGGAAACCGTAATCTGGGACGTTTGAAGAACGTGCTAAATGAACACAGTCACGGTCGACGTTTCTCGAAACTTTTATAGGGAATGATTAGTCTTTATGATTTAGAAGAGAATTTCGTTCGAGAAAACAGNAGAGTGCTTCAAAATCTAACCCTAATTCGAACACCCTAATTTGGGACGTT
>NW_019665483.1:0-255 GCF_002806865.2 Cucurbita pepo subsp. pepo
TGGCAGGGGCAGCGAGGCAATTGGTGTCGGGCGCTTTGCAGGAGTGGTAGAATTGCTGAAGCCTATCGAGTGTTTGATTATGCAGTTGAGAGTAAAAGTATGACTGATGTTGCTGCATATTCAACGTTGGAGAGTACACTGAAGTCTCTGAAGAAGGCGAGGGAGCAAAGCCATGCTATATAACTGGTACAACTTTGGTCATTTCGTATTAATTGTTTGTATCTTTTGAAAATTTCTGGATTTTTTTTGCTTTCC
>NW_019665484.1:0-255 GCF_002806865.2 Cucurbita pepo subsp. pepo
AATAATAATAATAATAATAATAATTAAATAATTAAATAATTTAAATAATTTAAATAATAATTTTCCCTAAACTACTCTCCATTAATCCCTCTTCCTCTCCCAACTATCTCTCCTCACCCACTCATCAGTCAATTCCCAAATCAGAATACTAGATGCATAGGTGGTTCCTACAACGAAAAAAAGAAAAAAAAAAATACCAACAACCAGATTTACAAGAAGAGTTGGAGATTTAATTTGGAGAGAGATCTTGTTGAT
>NW_019665485.1:0-255 GCF_002806865.2 Cucurbita pepo subsp. pepo
ATAATGATACTTCACCTGCCTAGTGGTGTACGCGTCCGTACCCTTGTGATGGAATAGGGTATCCCCCAATGTATGACCACACATAATGCATGGGTTCCAATAATTTTCCGTTTTCAACATTATTAAATATAACCCTACTACCATTTTTCATTCATATCATATCCTTTCTAATTTTTGAGTTCTTTTATCATGCATAATTCTAACGGGGTTATACTTCATGCTATTTATCGTGATTTCATGTCATTCATATTATGT
>NW_019665486.1:0-255 GCF_002806865.2 Cucurbita pepo subsp. pepo
GGGACGGCGAAGTCCATAGCCAATGAGGTTGGGATTGATGACATAATTGCAGTAGCTAAACCCGACATGAAAGCTGAGGAAGTGAAGAGACTACAGGTACCTACGTTTTCTCCAATAGAAACTTAGTATAAATTATAACCACTTTATATTTGGGTACAACCAGATTCCCTTTTTGCTTCGAAAGTTCAAACTTAGGTGACAGAACTATGAGTTTGTTTACGTAACAGCCCAAGCCCAAGCCCAAGCCCAAGCCCA
>NW_019665487.1:0-255 GCF_002806865.2 Cucurbita pepo subsp. pepo
TGAAAAGAATGTTGGAGGCTTTAAAGTAATTAATTCTTTTGGTTTGTAAATTGAATGGTTGGGTCCATCTATAGAAATAATTCCATTAATAACAATTTCAATTTGTATTAATTCTGTTTTATAAATTTACTTCAACTTGTTGGCTAATCAAATATAGGAATAAGGAATAAGTTAATTAAAGGCCGCGTTTGATAATCATTTGTTTTTCATTAACGGGGATTGAAGCAAGAGAAAGTCAGTAGCTTCTTCCATAAT
>NW_019665488.1:0-255 GCF_002806865.2 Cucurbita pepo subsp. pepo
TAATGATATTTTTGGCTACTAGACTCTCGCCATTAGGGTACAACACTCCACCACTTTACTTAGCAGCACGACGCTTGTATTACTCTCCCACAACCCCATTTTCACAGTTCAGACTGCTCCCATTTCACTCGTTTGTTTTCCTTTTATTTTTTAGCTACTAAGATGTCTCAGTTCACCGGATTGTCTCTACCTACCTACCCATGAATTCAACAGCAGTTTGTTGTACTAAAACAAGAATGAACAAATGAATTCTCT
>NW_019665489.1:0-255 GCF_002806865.2 Cucurbita pepo subsp. pepo
CTTCTTTTCTTACCCAACAAATATTTATATCATAACAAAAACAAAACAAAAAAGTGAAAATCCCTTTAATTAAGGAGGGAAATTGTACTCGGTTTAAAACAAGATTTGTGATTATTGATAACGCTGACGAAACTATTGGAAACCTAATTAATATGTTTAAATTTTTTTGAGGTTTGAATTAACTTTGAAGGAAGGTAAGAAATATATATATTTTTTTTTTATTAAATTAAAAATGGTTCACGTATCATGGACCAA
>NW_019665490.1:0-255 GCF_002806865.2 Cucurbita pepo subsp. pepo
AATGTGTCATTTTTTTAATATTTTATTATTATTTTTCAAAATAAATAAATAAATAAATAAATTTTTTCTAAAACTTGTTCATGAGAGGATCATTTTCCTTTCTGAAGCATATTAAAACTCATTCTAGATAAAGAATTAAAAAATGCGGAAAGTTTTAAAATTGAAAAAAAGAATTCCATTTGCCCATTTTGTGATACATAATACTTCTCTATGTTATAGAAATTACTTCCTTAAGACGTTGTTCTTGCTTAAATG
>NW_019665491.1:0-255 GCF_002806865.2 Cucurbita pepo subsp. pepo
ATATTGTATGATTGATGTCTCTTGGTTCATATTAGTAAATCCAATTAAATCACTAACTCCTCCCCTCCTATAAAATACACCATAATCTAAGCTACCTTTCCAGTACCTTAAAACCATTTTAGCTGCGGTAAAATGTTGTTGTGTTGGACATGCCATAAAACGACTATTCAAACTTATAACAAACATGAGATCAGGACGAGTAGCTGTGAGATACATCAAACTTCCCACTATTTGTTTATACAAAGTTACATCTAC
>NW_019665492.1:0-255 GCF_002806865.2 Cucurbita pepo subsp. pepo
TGGATTGTGAGATCCCACATCGGTTGGAGAGGAGAACAAAGTATTATTTATAAGGTTGTGAAAACTTTTCCCTAGTAGATGCGTTATAAAACCGTGAAGCTGACGGTGATACGTAACGGGCCAAAGCGGATAATATCTTCTAAGCTTGAGAAAGGTAGTTTGTTTTGAAGTAGAAAAGTTTTCACTAATTATGAGTTTAAATTGTGCGGAATACCCAACTTTGGAGAAAAACAATGGAAAGGCAAAAAAAAAAAA
>NW_019665493.1:0-255 GCF_002806865.2 Cucurbita pepo subsp. pepo
AATCAGATCACTGACAACTAGGCGTAAATTCATGGACTGACTGGCTGAGCAATCGGGGAATGCGGCGGAAGTTGGCGCCACTGAGATCGTTAAACGGTTGCTCAGAAGTGTAAGCCGTCAAGAACAGGAGGAGAATGGAGTCGATCCCGAGAAGGAACAATTACGGTGAGGATGGGGAACAAGAAGAAAAGGAAGTCGAAGAGGAAGACGACGACTCAGTCGAGAAGTTCGAAGAAGGTGAAGTGGATTTAATTG
>NW_019665494.1:0-255 GCF_002806865.2 Cucurbita pepo subsp. pepo
AAATTAGGAAAAGCTGCAAACCTCGCATGAGTCTTCCATTTTTTGTGAGACGAACAAAAATAAGCTCCCCTTCAGCCATGGTTGAATAAACATGCTTTCTCCAATATTAATGCAATATGGCAGTAGGGAGAAAGCTCAAACAGTAGAGTTTAAAAAAAAAAAAAACTCATCCTATAAACAGAGCATTTTGGGGAGAAGGATCTTGTGTGTTGATATGATGAAACAAAATTGAAAGGAATGAAGAACCTGAAAGAT
>NW_019665495.1:0-255 GCF_002806865.2 Cucurbita pepo subsp. pepo
GCTGAAGAAGGATTGAGACGATGATGAGATTAAACTAAATTTAGTAATACGTTACCCATGGATTGAATCATTTGTATATGAAACCTTAGCCTATAAAAACAAATCCAGAGAGGGGCTGAGAGGCTCTAATGGATGCTGTCCATGCAATGAGGAAGAGGTGGAATCTCCACCGCCTCCCATTTGTGTTCTTTCTATTCTTAGCTTCAATTTTTCACCTCATTTTCGTTATTTTTGCATTTTTTTATCCGCAATTTC
>NW_019665496.1:0-255 GCF_002806865.2 Cucurbita pepo subsp. pepo
TTAATATTTGTTGGTCAGGTATGTGAAACTTGGTTTGAGCGACTTAGCTGATGATTCTAAAGGGAGAGGTTATTGTTCTTTTACACCCAACAACATAAACATGAATAATAAAAGGCACAAAAGCTGGTACGCCCAAAGTTCAATTAAGCAAATTTGTGAGTATTGCTTTGGGTCGAATTTTGTGTTATTTAAAGTCATTCAACACAGTTACTAAATCAAATACAAAATGTTTACAAAGCAAGTTATGTTCAAATT
>NW_019665497.1:0-255 GCF_002806865.2 Cucurbita pepo subsp. pepo
TCAACGAATTGCTTTCATCTTTGCAAAATTTTTAACGGAAGCGATTTTCTACTTTGGCATCTGTTTCCGAACGCAATAATGGTCAAGAAATGGAGGAGATGAAGGAAGAACAGGTGGTCAAAGATGAGCTGAGAGATAACAGAGCGCTTGTAGACAATAATAAGGCACAAAGCCTCTCTAGTGAAGATATAGATGCACTGCGAAGGTAAGACATTGATATACTTTTCCACTGGTTCAAGAACATGTTAAGGCTTT
>NW_019665498.1:0-255 GCF_002806865.2 Cucurbita pepo subsp. pepo
AAGAAGATAGAGATGGAGGGATTAGGGAGAGGCTTGTTTGTTGTTATAGCTGCTGCAGCTTCAATGCTGGAAATGGGTTTGGCTGATCAAAGACATGTCGTTGGGGGAACCCAAGGTTGGCAACAATCCATTGATTTCGACTCGTGGGCAGAAGCTCAGACCTTCAAAGTTGGCGACCAACTCGGTACATATACATAATCTCTCTTCATCATCTTTTCAATTCCAAACCATATTTCATTGTATATTTCTCTTCAT
>NW_019665499.1:0-255 GCF_002806865.2 Cucurbita pepo subsp. pepo
AGGTAAAATTTGTAGCGGTGGTTTGATGAATGGAAGAATAATATTATCATGTACCGGTTCTTTTGGGGCGGCCATCGTCGTCGAAGCTAGCGGCATCGTTGATGGGAAGCACGGCCATGGGGGAGGAGTTGAGTAGAATGAAGGGAGGGAATGGTGTTTGTTGATGGAGAGGGGAAAGGGAGGAAGGCGATGGAGGGGAAGGGAGTGGAGGCAGCTGTTTATATAAAGTTTCAAAAAGGAAATATTAGTAAAAAG
>NW_019665500.1:0-255 GCF_002806865.2 Cucurbita pepo subsp. pepo
GATCTCAACTTCCCAATCTTCGAGAAAAAGAAAACATAAATAAACAAACACTTACGGTTTGGTAGAATGAGGACATCAACCATCTTTGTTTTTGAATTATTTGGCCATAAGAATAATGAACGGGCTATGGATTTCAAAACCACAAAATGAGGGGAAAGTGGGGAAAAAAAATAAATAAAACACAGAAACCAAAGGGAATCCCTTTCTTTTAATGTCAAAACCCCATTTCTGTCCATTCATTTTCCCTCTTCAAAA
>NW_019665501.1:0-255 GCF_002806865.2 Cucurbita pepo subsp. pepo
TCTACTTGGATAATGATTAAAAGCACGATGCTTAAACAGTTGCAACTTGCATGCAAGATGAATAACTGAAAGGCTATTCAAAGTAAGGATTGGTCCAATTACATCCTAAATTGAGTTCAACCACAACAATAAACACTAAACTTTTGAATCAACTGGGTGGAGATTTGAACCTCTGATATTTTGGTCAAGTATATATGTTATAACTAGTGGAGTGATGCTCAAGTTTGCAAGTTCTGAATATTCTAAGATACCAAC
>NW_019665502.1:0-255 GCF_002806865.2 Cucurbita pepo subsp. pepo
AAGGGGTTGAGAAGGTTGAAATAAATAATGGTTTAGGGTTATTGAGATTTGGGAACACAAAAGCCATTATTCCTTTGGGAAATTAATTGTATTATACATATCAAAATTAACACGTATCATACTTGACTTCTTCTATTTTATTTATGTTAATATTATATTGTTTAAATTACGGGTGTTTATATGATCTAATAACCCGAACAACCTAAAATTAAGAGTGCTCATATGATCCGATAACTCGACTAATTTGATCATTTG
>NW_019665503.1:0-255 GCF_002806865.2 Cucurbita pepo subsp. pepo
TATTTATTATCATGTTACTTAATAGGTACTTTAATATTTAGCTCAATCAATGTGTGTGGGTCATATACGTATATGGAATAGTATGGTTTGATTTTCTTTTTCTCACTTTACGAGCCAAGGGCCCATGTGGGTCTATATTGTGTTGAAACTTTAATGCTTTTTTGAGGTTAATCTATCGTCCAATCGAGTTGAAATTTTGACCTTTATTGGTGTGAGAGTTTTAAATACCAATGATGAGATGTTTATTTTTTTTTT
>NW_019665504.1:0-255 GCF_002806865.2 Cucurbita pepo subsp. pepo
TTTCATTCTTGATTCTCTATTCATGAATATCTTAATGTTTCGTAGTATAGTAAGTGTTAACATTTTAACACATACCAATTGTACTTAACTTGAGCTGAACATATTTTCAAACTTTGAAAATATAAACTTTAATATTTCAAAGTAATTCATAGTTATTAAGAACACCATATTCATCCATTAATAACAACTCTTAAGGACATCTTAATGTCTCCCACTTGCACACCAAGTGAGATTGTATTTTCTAGTGCCAACATG
>NW_019665506.1:0-255 GCF_002806865.2 Cucurbita pepo subsp. pepo
AATACTCATTTATACCTAAAATTATTATGATTCAAATACTAGTTAAAAAAATATATATTATTGTAATGGGTTACAAAGGAAAATATCCCACGGTAAGACAGACTTAGCCATGGGAATGTCCTTAGATTTCAAAATACTCGGAATTCTCACTGTATGAAAAATCGAGATCAATAACGGACATAGATGAATCGTGGAGAAAATTGAGGATAGAGGGCATAATTTCCTCTTTTCCAACGTTTTTCGTCACCACAGGCT
>NW_019665507.1:0-255 GCF_002806865.2 Cucurbita pepo subsp. pepo
CCGATCGCTTCATTGAAATGCAAGCTATCAGGACATTGAATACAAGTGTGGCTAAGGCATAACATGTTCTATCTTGCACTGAACACGGGTTCGGCTTCTGGGTTCGGTTGAGTTCGTCGGGTGTATTTGAGAAGTAAACCTTCAGATGAAAGGCCCGGAACTGTAAGATCCCTGAAAATCAAACCATAGTTGCTAAAGGTTTCCATGCATAAGTAACCAATAACCAAGAACAAAACACTTCAAACAAACCTAATG
>NW_019665508.1:0-255 GCF_002806865.2 Cucurbita pepo subsp. pepo
TAATGATTGTAATTAAACAGAAAATTAATAAAAAGAACAATTAGCGGAGGAACGTGTCAAATAATTTACATTTAATATTAGTACAAAATGCAGAGGAGAATAAGTCAAAATTATAAGTAAATTTTGTATTAATTTCCAATTCCAACGAGTCACGGCAGGGCAATTTGGTCATAATAATTTTGTTTGCTTACGTCACCACATTCCAGTCTTCTCAGTTGACCCAAAGACTTTGACTATTCTTAATTTCTTTTCTTT
>NW_019665509.1:0-255 GCF_002806865.2 Cucurbita pepo subsp. pepo
GGAAGTTTTTCAGAATTTGAAATAATGTTTAAATTAGTGTAAATTAAATCAAAGATATTGATATTTAATTTTAATTTGTTATGATTAAAATTTTGAAAAGGATATCATTAATTGAAGTCTATTGTGGATTCCAATATAGATTCACCGGATATTCTAGTACAACTGCTTTTGGGCTAATTTATTAATTTAATAAAGTGCAATTAATTAAAGTAATACACAATTTTACACTAATTAATTAAATTATGAAAATAGCTG
>NW_019665510.1:0-255 GCF_002806865.2 Cucurbita pepo subsp. pepo
ATCTTCAATTTCTAAGCATCTTATTCCCAGACATATTATTTGCAAATATTTTATTCTCAAACATCTGAAACAAAACATCCAACCAAACGACCTCTTAATGAAATCCCTATTTATCTCTTTAAACAACTCTACTGTTTCCTTGTCTCCAAATTAATCAAAAGGTAGCTCCACTAGTGCTTTTCCTTTAAGGCAATAAAGTCCAGAAATATCAAATTTACATATTCATGAAAACACCAAACCATTCAGAGCTTGTTG
>NW_019665511.1:0-255 GCF_002806865.2 Cucurbita pepo subsp. pepo
CAAAGTGGACAATATCATACCATTGTGGAGGGTCGTAATTCCTAACACCCTCGATCTTCATATTCAAAGTGACCACAAACTTCTTCCCTGCAATATTCTCCACTGCTAGATTGTTTCAGAAACCAACAAGACCCGATCAAGAAGCATGAAAGCCACTTCATAACCAAGTAATTGAAATATCTGGAAATCCTCACGATTCCTCGCCTCGACCGCTGGGTATAGGTCGCGCGCTTCAGCGCCATCCATTTTCGGGGC
>NW_019665512.1:0-255 GCF_002806865.2 Cucurbita pepo subsp. pepo
AAAAAAATTAAGAGTATGCTTATCCATGATATAAATCTCTTTGTAAATAGACAATAATTTTATTTTGAGGTTCGAAAATGGAATATTCAACGTTTGATAATTAAAGATGCCTATAAAACAAGGACATGAGACTTATCTCATTTAAGTACGATGTCTCGTCACCAATACTCAACAAAGGGAAGCTTTTTCTTTTTCTCCGGTCATTTATGTGTTGCCAATGCATGGTTGAAAATGGGGACGTTTGTTGCCATGGTT
>NW_019665513.1:0-255 GCF_002806865.2 Cucurbita pepo subsp. pepo
TTTCTCAAATACTTTATGAGAGCCTTCTCTTTACTTTTTTTTCGTTACATAAATCGAGCTTAAAACTTTTCACATTATAAGAATGTGATGGAGGCGAATCCGTTTGTTTCTGAGTAGAAATGGTTGAACTTCCTTTGAAATTTCTTCTGAAAGCAGTTCTGATTTTATTTGCCATTATTGTAGTCCACAGTTAAAGATTCAGTCTTTTTCCCTGTTTTTCTTTTCCCGACAGCCACTCGGAAATAATTAAGGTTC
>NW_019665514.1:0-255 GCF_002806865.2 Cucurbita pepo subsp. pepo
TAGAGTTTCAGCGACGCTTCCAGCCGACGCAACCCCCTCTGAAGTTTCAGCCACACTTCCGGTCGACGCAACCCCCTCTTGAGTTTCAGCGACGCTTCCGGTCGACGCAACTTCCTCTGGAGTTTCAGCGAAGCTTTCGGCCGACGCAACTTCCTCTTGAGTTTCAGCGACGCTTCCAGCCGACGTAGCCCCCTTTGAAGTTTCAGTGACACTTCCAGCCGACGCAACCCCCTCTGGAGTATCAGCGACGCTTTT
>NW_019665515.1:0-255 GCF_002806865.2 Cucurbita pepo subsp. pepo
ACGGTCGCATAACCGCCTGTACAAGATACTATTGGAGACCAACCAGCCCACCTCCCTATTGACGGCACTTGCAAACCAAGCTTGGCTATGGCATGTAAGACTTGGGCACATGAACTTTCAGACACTCAAAATGATGGCAGATAAGAAGATGGCTACGGGGCTATCCAAAATCATACACCCAAACCAGCTATGAAAAAATTGCCTAGTCTCCAAACAAACGAGACTGCCATTCCCAGCTCAAACTAGTTTCCATGC
>NW_019665516.1:0-255 GCF_002806865.2 Cucurbita pepo subsp. pepo
AAGTTCTTCTTCCTCGGTTACTTATTTCTGTTCGACCTTCGACTTTTAGAACTTGCTCTTCTCCATTAATACTAGATCTTCGAAGCTTTTGTTCATGCACCACTAATGAACTTAGTAATTTATCAATGGACATGTTATCAGTATCTTTGAATTTCTCAGTGGATACTACAACATAAGTAAAATTTTCATTTAGGGTATGCATAATTTTTTCTACAATTTTCTTATCTGACATATCTTCTTCATTGCTTCTCATCT
>NW_019665517.1:0-255 GCF_002806865.2 Cucurbita pepo subsp. pepo
AGCCGACTTTGGGTGGTCGATTTTTCAGTAAACAACCTAACAGGGACGATACCGTCTTACCTTTGTCGACATTCGAACCTGAGTATATTGAACTTGGAGTCCAACAAGCTATATGGAAACATCTCTTCTGGGATTCTGAATTGCAGATCTCTAGTGCAGCTTCGTGTCGGTGGGAACATGCTTACCGGGGCGTTTCCATCCGAGCTTTGCAGCTTGGAGAACCTTTCAGCTATTGAACTTGGCGAAAATAGATTC
>NW_019665518.1:0-255 GCF_002806865.2 Cucurbita pepo subsp. pepo
TCTTCAGAGGGGGATAGCATGACCTCACGCCTTCTATAAAAGCCCTCCCTTAGTCTTTTGATTATCCCATGACATTACACTTATTGTGAGGGGGTTATTTGACCGGACAGCTCTAGGGTTCGCAATGCTCCTCACAATATATCAAAGCCACCAAACATCCGGCCATCTATTCCGCTCTTCTCATGTTGGTTGTGAATATGTAATGCAGTCCAGGCTTCGTAGAACACAATGATCTAATAGAGGTGCATAAGTTGT
>NW_019665519.1:0-255 GCF_002806865.2 Cucurbita pepo subsp. pepo
ACCCAAATATATCGCACTCTCTTCCCAAAGATTAAAGAAAAAGCCGAAAACAGAGCGACCCAATTCAAAAAGTCCCAGTTCTGTAGCAAAATGGTTGAAAACAAACAAGAAACCCACAAAAATTAACCAGAAGACATCAAATTTCAGAGAGAAATAAAAAGAACACGTAGTAAAAGGAAAACCCTGGAAAGAAAAAGCAACCACATATACTAAGAATCACAGAAAAAAAAAAAAAAAAAAAAAAAAAAAAAAAAA
>NW_019665520.1:0-255 GCF_002806865.2 Cucurbita pepo subsp. pepo
TGGATCCTAACTCATCAAAGTATTGGGCTTAATGGATCTTAATTCCGTTTTTATTGGGCTTATGACGAACTGATTTTCTATTTAAACAAATATTTACATACCAGAAGATTAGGGTATGTATATTATTAATTAATAAATGCGGCTTAATTATAAAAATTTTAAATTTATGCGTCTTATTTGAAACAATTTTATATGGGTAATGTGAGTTAGACGAACACCACTCTCCACTTTGAGCATAAGTGGTCATGACTTTGC
>NW_019665521.1:0-255 GCF_002806865.2 Cucurbita pepo subsp. pepo
TATAAATGCAAAAATGTCTGTCAGCATGGCCTCCGTCGGCGTCTAACCCTAACCGAACCACCGCCGGCCGATGGGATTGTTAACTTTATAAGTCAATCCCACCCCCTTCTCAACCACTCCTCGCCTCCCTACCCCTCTTCTAGAAACACCAATTTCAATAATTATATTCCGTTAAATATATGTTTTTGTTTTCGATCTTCGGTGCTAAATGAAAATTACTAATATATTTGTTGGCGTTAAATTTTAGGTAAGTCA
>NW_019665522.1:0-255 GCF_002806865.2 Cucurbita pepo subsp. pepo
TACTTACATATACCATTAGAATAAAACATGTATAATCATTCGAATGTCCTTTTATATTTTAATTAACTAAAACTATACTACATTAATTCAAATGCTATTTTATTTATTTTTTCAAATTATAATACTTTGAAAAAATTTGAGTATCGACCAATTTTTTAAATAAAAAATTCCAATATTAAGGGACAAACTTGAAATTTGTTAGATTTGAATCCTACTATTAACATTTAATAAATTTAAATAATTGGAAGTCGAAAT
>NW_019665523.1:0-255 GCF_002806865.2 Cucurbita pepo subsp. pepo
TTTCCACACCCTTATAAGGAATGCTTCATTCCCTCTCCAACTGAAGTGGGATCTCACAATCCACCCCCCTTGGGGGCTAACGTCCTCGCTGGCACACTGCCCGGTGTATGGCTTTGAGACACGTTTAAAACCTTGAGGGGAAGCCCAAAAAGGAAAGCTGAAAGAGGACAATATCTGCTAGGGGTGGGCTTGGGCGGTTACACAAACACAAACTGTGAAGTGAAACCAAGACAATATACAATAACTTCTAGCACG
>NW_019665525.1:0-255 GCF_002806865.2 Cucurbita pepo subsp. pepo
TCAATACAAAGATTCAAACAAAATGAAAGTTCCAAAAAAAAAAAAAATGAGAAAATCTAAATACAAAAGAAAAGACTAGACTGACGCCCCAGGACATGCATTCCTCTGAGACAATCCGCCCCTCTCATCACGTCCTACCTCAACCCAACACCTCACGTACCTAAAAAAAAAAAAAGAGATAGCAGGAATGATTATAAAATTATACCCAGTAGAACACCTACTTGTAGGCTCTCATCGCATCCTAAGCTTAACAGT
>NW_019665526.1:0-255 GCF_002806865.2 Cucurbita pepo subsp. pepo
GGGTTGAGACCAACTTTCTTTACAGTAAATGCAGTTGTCTATGTAATTCAGGTGACACTCATTGCTATATCTAATGAAGATTGTCAAAATTGGAAGCGTTTATATATATTTTTTCTATTTTTTTGCAATGCTGAGAAGAAAAATAATCTTTGTGCAAGGTGTTTACTCTTCCAGAATTAATTATTGGTTAATTTTGTTCATCTCTTTCTTCCACATTTTTTTATTCACTAGTTTGTAGCCAGCATGTTTTTTTTT
>NW_019665527.1:0-255 GCF_002806865.2 Cucurbita pepo subsp. pepo
TCCGACATAGGATTACTCAAATCCAAACATACGTAACTTTGGAGTTTCAATGATTGAGCTACTAAAAAATAAAAAAAATAAAAAATTCAAATTAAGCGTGATTTGCTTGGAACAATACTATGTTGGGTGACCTTTTTGATAATTTACTAGAAAGCATGAGAGTATGAACAGAACATAATAAAAAGACTCCATTGGTCTATGATGATAATCAAGGTTGTCAAGTATCGAATCCAGACTCTAGATCTTATCCCTAAT
>NW_019665528.1:0-255 GCF_002806865.2 Cucurbita pepo subsp. pepo
TGGTGAATGACATAAGTGCCTTTAATGAAAGCTGAGCTTTGAAAGTAGTGGGATGTAGAAAACTTTCATGCCTTAATACGAGCTGAAAATTTAAAAATAATAATAATAATAATACAACTAATTAGGGAAGTTGTGAAGTGGTTTAAAAGTATCGTGCCACAGTTTGGACGAGACATTACGATCATGGTCAAAATTTTAAAGGTATATGGAGAGAGACTACGGTATGAGATATGAGATTGTCAAGATACCTTAAAT
>NW_019665529.1:0-255 GCF_002806865.2 Cucurbita pepo subsp. pepo
CATCTTATCTCCGATGTGACCTTAGTTTATTCATGTTGTGAGATCTCACATCGGTTAGAGATAATAACAAAGCCTTACTAAAAAGGGTATGTAAGTCTCTCCTTAACAGACACGTTTTAAAAACTATAACGCTAACGACTAACGTAACGGATCAAAGCGGACAATATCTGCTAGCAGTGAGCTATTACACATATATCCCTCTTTGACTCGAGTGTCAGATAAAACGTTAAACTATCATAAACCCATAATAAAAAA
>NW_019665532.1:0-255 GCF_002806865.2 Cucurbita pepo subsp. pepo
GTCCACCAAAAAAAAATAATAATAATAACCCCACTAATCGAAAGCTACACATTGAACTACGAAAGGTCGTTATTATTGCACCATAATACTTTCAATTCTATAAATTAAATTTCACTAAATATTCATAATTGAAAGAAAAAAAAAAGATTTTAGGCTCGATGTAAACACATTAATGTGATAAATATCTTCTTTTTTTATATATATATTTGAATGAAAAAAAAAGATATTATAATGTGCAGGTTCTGAAAGCCTTCC
>NW_019665533.1:0-255 GCF_002806865.2 Cucurbita pepo subsp. pepo
TAAGTTTCTATTCTTTCCTTATGTCATTACTCATCATAAGCTCTCTGATGGTTTGATGTTGGAAACAGTATTAATGTGATCTGTTTCCTTGCTTATGATTCAGATTCTTGAGAGTGGATGCTCTGTCTCTTCTTCTTTCTTTTGCCAACGTGACTTCAAATTCTGATGTTCTTGTGTTTGATATGGTTGGTGGTCTTATCACTGGAGCTGTGGCTGAGCGCTTAGGAGGTCGGTCACATCCTTTATCATTCTTGG
>NW_019665534.1:0-255 GCF_002806865.2 Cucurbita pepo subsp. pepo
AAAAAAATTAACCAAAACTAAAAGAGCACCTGTCTGTCTATCTGCATTCGCTATGCCAGGAGGGATTCCAGAACTGGTTCCGGCAACGGCACCCTATAGAAATAGAAGCACATTCAGTACTACTGGTTGAAAGAAAAGGAAACAGTAGCACAACAAAAGCAAGCCACATATAACTAACTGGGGCACGGGTTGGAGGCGTAACCAGCTGCGACTGCTGGTACTTCAAAATCGTCCAGTCAAACACGTAATCAAACT
>NW_019665535.1:0-255 GCF_002806865.2 Cucurbita pepo subsp. pepo
ATATATATATATATATATATATATTTTGTGATATGATATGAAAATGATATGAAATAAGTTATGGTACGAGATATGTGATAATTGACATGTTTTTTATATGATATATTGTGATGGGATATGTTATGGTATGATATGTACATGATGAACATTGTTCTGTCTCGAAGCATGAAATGTTATTATATGATATATTTATGTAATTTCAATGATATGATGTGATTGACATGTAAAACGACGAACTAGCATGAAATACAACTC
>NW_019665536.1:0-255 GCF_002806865.2 Cucurbita pepo subsp. pepo
AGAATTGAATCATGACTATATAAGCTATATAAGCTATTCTGTCAGATTAGATATAGATGAAATCGTGTAAGCGGACCTTTTCTTTCCTTGGCCCATGTAAGAATTCGTCGTTTGATTTACTCTTCTTGTTCATGGATGCTCCATAGGAATCTATCGCTATTCCTTTTCTTCCACCGAGAAAGGTCATTCCCATCAAATCTTGAATCAAAGTCTGGCACGATCAGATCACTCAAAACTAGGTTCTACATTTATTCT
>NW_019665537.1:0-255 GCF_002806865.2 Cucurbita pepo subsp. pepo
GGTTGTGCACAAGGTTAACGATGAAGTCGACAACTGTTCGGAAGTAATGACACATTTATAGGAATTGTCGAGAAAATTGAGTTTGTTACGTAGAAATAGATGAACGTAAGGATTTAGAGTAGAAAGCAAGCTTGTAAGTCCAAGGAAGCAACATTAGATATGTATGCCTAAAATCATTGCAACGTTGCAACAAACCAAGTTGACGAAGCTACATGAGTAGCATTGGGACACTACTCTTGAGCATTTACTAAAAAG
>NW_019665538.1:0-255 GCF_002806865.2 Cucurbita pepo subsp. pepo
CAGTGAGATGAAATAAGCGATCAACACAAGAGATCTAGAAATGATTCGTTCTCCTCTTTAGAACAAGCAATCAATGCAATCATTAGCTGATTAATACCTGTGGCTAGATACTCGGGGGCTGCATATCCATACGTCCCCATAACTCGAGTCGAGACATGGCTTTTGTCGCCCGTAGGACCATCCTTGGCCAGCCCGAAATCAGAGAGCTTCGCATTATAGTTCTGTAACAACATCATAGAATGGACAGGTGAGATC
>NW_019665539.1:0-255 GCF_002806865.2 Cucurbita pepo subsp. pepo
TATGAATAATCGCCAAGGAACGCTACATATGTAAGCTGGGGCGACAAGAATAAATCATTACATGATATTTTTAATTTATTTCACAATGTTACAACATCCGAACTTTCTGAAACAATGAGAGAATGAAGGCATCAGATTCTAGCCAACCACCCGCTGTTGCAAGATTTGCCCAAGCTTCAAGTATAGAGCTGCTTGTTCCTCGAGTGTGAGATTCACTAATATCTATAAATGCAGCAATACACCAAGTACATGGAT
>NW_019665540.1:0-255 GCF_002806865.2 Cucurbita pepo subsp. pepo
CAATGTTTTAACGTATTCTGAAGTTTTAAATTTTTCCGCTAGTAAAGATGAGCATGCTTAGGTTTTTATTCTGCATTAGAGATGAGCATGAGACGTTAGTGGCGACTCTAGATATGTGGAAATTTAGGGTCGTTACAATAGCCAACAAGATGAAACTAAATGGTGAGAACAAACAGGATGTTGAAGTAGTCGGAAAGATTCTGAGATCTATGACCCCCAAGTTTGATTATATTGTGTGTTCCATTGAGGCGTCCA
>NW_019665541.1:0-255 GCF_002806865.2 Cucurbita pepo subsp. pepo
ACCATATTCAAACTTCAAAGCTTATTAAATATTAGTCACCTTTAAATCAATTTGAAAAGTATGGAAAGTGTGTTAATTAACCGGCTCCTACATAATTGCGTATCTAAATGGGAGGATTTTTATCTAAATTTGTCCTGATATGAGAGGATTCTTAAAGCACAATAGGTGACCCAAACAACAAGTTAAAAATTTTGGCAAAGNTTAAAGCACAATAGGTGACCCAAACAACAAGTTAAAAATTTTGGCAAAGTAAAA
>NW_019665542.1:0-255 GCF_002806865.2 Cucurbita pepo subsp. pepo
TTTTTATTTACTTTAGGTTACAATTACCTAATGGTTAATTAAGATCATTAAGTATTAATGTTACAATTACCTAATGGTTACAATTACCTACATGTCACATATCTGGCATTTAGGCTCTACTAGTTTATCCAAACTCAACTTAAGGTTCTAGTTCTGCATCTTCAAAGCTTTTCATCGTTTAACCTAGTCGGGGATCTTTTGGTTCATCGANGGGGATCTTTTGGTTCATCGATTTTCGCTATTCGGCTCATTAGG
>NW_019665543.1:0-255 GCF_002806865.2 Cucurbita pepo subsp. pepo
AAAAAAAATGCAGGAGAGAGGGTGGAGGCCGCCACGCGTTGGTCGACAATGGAGGAGAGCGGCAGAGGTGAGGCACGACCTTACCCGGCAGGACACGCATCAGGCGCGCAGACCTGGCCGGCCCAACCCGCGCCGCACGTGAAGCGCCTGACTCGGGGAGGATCGCATGGGGCACGTGCGCGTAGTGACCCTCCATGGCGCGCGTGGGGGCNTTTCCCGTTCGGTCTCTGTTTGCTTGTTTTCCAATCCGATTTT
>NW_019665544.1:0-255 GCF_002806865.2 Cucurbita pepo subsp. pepo
AAAAAATTTAAAACATAATATACATTATATCGAAATAAAGTAAATACATAAGTTTTTAAAACATAACCCAACATATTTAAGACACAAAATACCTAATGGACACAAAACGTTTTAAAATAAAAAGTTTGAGGACGACGAGTGAAACTTGTCTACGGCACCTACTCCAGAGTCCCCTCGAGACCTCAAAAAGCTCTTTATTACCTGAAAANAAAGTAATGAGTACAAAGACTCAGTAAGTAGCCTACTTGTAGGCTC
>NW_019665545.1:0-255 GCF_002806865.2 Cucurbita pepo subsp. pepo
CTCAAAAGTTCTGCTGAATTGACCTAAAACTGCTAACTGTTTTGTTCTGTCATTCTAGCTACTGTCTTCTTCCTGCCCGCTTTCCCCATCATCCCATTCCTCAGTCGCTGGTTGTTCTGTCAATTCATACACGGCTGAGCATTCTTCTGTCACTCCTAGATATTTCATGCTCTNGGCTGAGCATTCTTCTGTCACTCCTAGATATTTCATGCTCTCATTGATGTTAAATTCAACTTTTTGGTCACCCATTCTTAA
>NW_019665546.1:0-255 GCF_002806865.2 Cucurbita pepo subsp. pepo
CTTGTAGGCTCTTAATCGGGTCCTTGGTATGCTAGGGTAACAAACTCTTTCTTTTCTTGTTTTAGTTCTGTTGCAAGTACTTAGGCCCCTTTAGTTATGTTCTTGACTTGTGAATTCTTATCGTGACCTATCCCTGACGACCTTTGTCCTATGATTATGAGGTCTCAACCTTGGTCTTGATCTAAGGGCCTTAGTACTATGNCCTATCCCTGACGACCTTTGTCCTATGATTATGAGGTCTCAACCTTGGTCTTG
>NW_019665547.1:0-255 GCF_002806865.2 Cucurbita pepo subsp. pepo
GAAATGCCAAAAAGAGAGGGAATGGAACAATGTCAAGCAATGGAGTTGAGAAGTGGAAAAGAAATACCCAGCAGAGGAGAAAATATTAAAGAACACGGTGATAGTCGCTCTCAAGAAACTGCTAATACACAGCAGAGAAAGGAGAAAGCCGTTGTGCAAGAAAAGCACAACAAAAATGATGCAGAAGCTGCTGTACAGANTGAAATTGTGAAGACTCCTAAAACACAAACATCAGTCAGTAGTGGACAAGAAAGC
>NW_019665548.1:0-255 GCF_002806865.2 Cucurbita pepo subsp. pepo
TGTCTGACTATCTGATAATGAATGTTGTCAATGAAATGATGCTGGCCGCAGGCGCGTATAAATTATAGGGCCAAAAATCCAACCATCAAATAGCTCAAGTTTTAGTGACCGGATTTCCCGGGCAATTCAAGGACTGGTGGGACAAATATCTCGATGAAGCAACTCGCCAACAGATATTAAGCCGCTATGTCATTAGGCCAACTANGATTTCCCGGGCAATTCAAGGACTGGTGGGACAAATATCTCGATGAAGCA
>NW_019665549.1:0-255 GCF_002806865.2 Cucurbita pepo subsp. pepo
TTCTCGTCCAATAAAAATATATTAAATATTTAATTGAATGCCAAATTACTTTCCTTTATTTATTTATTTTTAATTTGAATTTGTAATAAATTAAGGAATTTGAATATAGAAGTANGTAAAATATTTTTTATTTTTTAAGGCAATATTTTTGTCTTTTTTTAACGCAAAATGAGCTAAAATTTAAATTTTTAAAAAAAAATCAACAATAATTTTATATTAAATAGAATAAAAAAAATCAACAAAATAAAAAAGATA
>NW_019665550.1:0-255 GCF_002806865.2 Cucurbita pepo subsp. pepo
ATGCAACTGGAATGTTTATGTAATATGCTATGTAATGTAAGAAACACAAATGCGATGTCAGCACTGCTTATGTAATGCCATGTTAGATATGTTAAGGGACCTCATGCATATATGTATGTCACGTGCATCGGGATTCTTCCCCTTTATGATACGAAAGAATGAAATACGATATTTATGTTCGCCATGATATCATGCGGGCCCTTTTCTNATGTGATGTCCGGCTACGTGTAACACGTTGTGCCCGACCAAGTCAGG
>NW_019665551.1:0-255 GCF_002806865.2 Cucurbita pepo subsp. pepo
CATGCAGCCACAAGCAACATGCCTCGACCAATCATGACCGCAACATCTGCCCTTACACAGTTTGTCAATATCTCTATCAACCGGCTCTTCATAAACTCAACGTTGTAGGATGAGGCTGACTTTAGGTCTCCCGATGCACTTCTAGCTGATCTCAGTATTGAGGAGTCTTTTCCAACATACTAGNTACTAGAAGCTATTGAAAATCACTTCTCGATTTGTTAACTCATCAAGTCTTCTCTGTTGGTGTTTATCCTA
>NW_019665552.1:0-255 GCF_002806865.2 Cucurbita pepo subsp. pepo
CTTAAGCAACCTTATATTTGTTTATAGAACCATGCCTAGAGAACGAGGATGAGGAAGAGAAAGGGAAAGAGGAAGTGGAAGATGAGGATGGGGACGACCCCGTTGAAGAGAAGTAGGACAAGGTGTAGCAGTAGAGGGCCCACCTCAAGAAAAATCAGAGACTGGGTCAGTAACAATTACACCGCCCCCAGTCTTATCACCAGNCTCAAGAAAAATCAGAGACTGGGTCAGTAACAATTACACCGCCCCCAGTCT
>NW_019665553.1:0-255 GCF_002806865.2 Cucurbita pepo subsp. pepo
TAACATCATTGTGAACATCAATGTCGTCAGGTACGTGTCCGCACTAATCATGACAGGGAGGGATTTCGGTACATGTAAACATATAATATGAATGTGATCCCAATAGTTTAAAATAATGGCATATAACTATGAATAAAGTAGTAACTTCATATCATGTCACATNTCCTCAATGACATAAGGTGTCAATATGATGAAACTTAGTCCAATATGATGAAATCTTGTTGTAGTGACGAAGAACATCATGAAATTGAGTCC
>NW_019665554.1:0-255 GCF_002806865.2 Cucurbita pepo subsp. pepo
AAATAAAGCAATACTACTGTAACTTAAAACAGTCCGGTAAATTCCTAAAAATATCCCATTTCCAACTTACATGGTGTTCTCAGCTTGAAGCTTGGTCAACCGTACATTGTTGCCATGTCTTTACCTGAACAAAATGTAGGGTCTTTACCTAAAAAATGTAGGTAACACGTGGCTACCTGAAAAAAATGTAGGGTCTTTACCTNGGTGGCTTGAATATTTTATGAAATACTCAGTAAGTCACCCACTATTGGGGTT
>NW_019665555.1:0-255 GCF_002806865.2 Cucurbita pepo subsp. pepo
GCTGCAGACGCACACCCAGCAGCTTCGGCAGCTTCGCACGCATACACAGTGCGGGTCAGCTCGCACGTGTACGAAATTGGCTCGGTTCCGTCAATTCCCGTAGCTCGACTTGGCGGCTTAGTTGGCCGGCTCGGCAACTAGGCTCAGCGGCAAGGTATCACTATAATATATCGATTCCAAGGTTTTTGGCCCCTCTGAAGCTGTTTCTGCTNTGAGGTCAGTATAGTTCCTAAACGTTAAAGACAGATTAGGTCG
>NW_019665556.1:0-255 GCF_002806865.2 Cucurbita pepo subsp. pepo
ATGTGAGCAACTTGAAGCCCTATCACCCTGACCCAGACAACGACCAATAGAATGCAACCACAAGACCGAGCATCGATCAAAAGCAGAAAGAAACGAAAGAAGTAGAAGAGATCCTAGCCGATAGGGTTAGGAAGATAGGAAGACCTGTACGGACGATTCGTGAATTCCTTGTCAAATGAAAGAATCTCCCTACAGAGGAAACAAGNTTCCCTATAGAGGAAACAAGCTGGGAACACGCCGAAGATCTGGACTCCG
>NW_019665557.1:0-255 GCF_002806865.2 Cucurbita pepo subsp. pepo
TGTCCTAGAACCGAAATAGGAAACCGTGGCAACCTATTAAATTAAGATGCGAAGAGAGCCTACAAGTAGGTGGCTTACTGAGTATAATTTTCATACTCATCCTTGCTATGTTNCCTTGTTATGTTTTCCTTTTTTTTCAGGAGCGCAAGGCGTCGGTCAAGAGTGGGCGTGATTTGAAGGAAAGTGTCACAGAGGAATAGGTTGTCCCAGGGCGTCAGTCCAGTCTTAGTCTTCATTTTTGTATTCGCATTCTTT
>NW_019665558.1:0-255 GCF_002806865.2 Cucurbita pepo subsp. pepo
TACCGAGGGAAAAACCTCTGACGAACTTTTACAGTTATATTAGATAGAATTTATTTGATTGAAGCTTTAGTTGTTAGAGAAAAAGCTCTTTTAAGGTTTTACAGTTATATGGGGATAGAATTTGAGAATTCTTGGTCCTTAAGAGTTCCAGAANGAAGGTTCAGTAGTTCACGATGACGAATAAGGAGTCTCCCTTCTGTTTCCCTGATTTCTAGAACTGTAAAGTCGTCTTCAATTCTTCTTTCGTTTCGTCTT
>NW_019665559.1:0-255 GCF_002806865.2 Cucurbita pepo subsp. pepo
CTCGCACTTCCTTCCTCTCCCTGATTGAACCCGGTAAAGCTACTTCGCTCCCTTGCCCTTGCTCCCCTCTATTTACTACGAACTAGGGCAGGTTAGTTCCGTTCCTTAGCATCAAATGAAAAGAAAGCCGATGAACGAACCAAACGCTGTTTAGTTTCAAAAGCATCCCCCCATCATTTCGATCCTGCCTGCCGAAGANACTTGCCGAAGAAATAGAAGAATAAGCTAGGAAGGGGCCCCTACCCTAAGCTCGCG
>NW_019665560.1:0-255 GCF_002806865.2 Cucurbita pepo subsp. pepo
TTTTACCACTTTTATTAGAAAGTATATTGAAAAATGACAATCATCTTCTAAAAAGTCTTTAAAACGAATTTGTCACTACAATCATCACAAAAATAAATGGAACATTTTCCGGTGATAGAAATTAAAATAGGACCAGGGTGTGGGAAGACTTCCCTAACCCTATCTCGTCTTGTAAACATCTCTAAGTGAGTCCAAAAAATGTCTCAAGTNTATTTTTTTTTTTTTATAGAAAATGTGATATTATTAGAAATATTT
>NW_019665561.1:0-255 GCF_002806865.2 Cucurbita pepo subsp. pepo
GTTATCAGGAGGTCCCCCTCAACCCAAAACTGCCGTGTCTTCCCAGCCTTAGCTAGTTCGACAACTGCTTTGGCCGAAGGGTCTTTGTGTAAATGTTCCTTGATGATGTCGCGCATCGATCCGTCGATCTTACTTGAATGAATATGGGCTAACATACACAGGGTCGCATGTTCGCCCTTCCGACTCAGCGCGTCGGCTGCTTGANACACAGGGTCGCATGTTCGCCCTTCCGACTCAGCGCGTCGGCTGCTTGAT
>NW_019665562.1:0-255 GCF_002806865.2 Cucurbita pepo subsp. pepo
TTCTGTGCTGCAATAGAAATTATGAGCCTGATAGTATCTTGGCGTGCCACAGGTGCAAATACCTCATTGTAATCAATTCCATACTTCTGCTTGTATTCTTTTGCAACGAGTCGTGCCTTGTACTTATCCACCTCACCGTTATCATTCAACTTGGTTTTGAAAACCCATTTTACTCCGATTGTTTTCTATCCTCCAGGAAGATCANATGTCCATAGCTTTCTTCCATTTCTTCTCCTTTACCGCTTCTTCATAGAC
>NW_019665563.1:0-255 GCF_002806865.2 Cucurbita pepo subsp. pepo
TGCTCCTGAACTCCTTCCCCTATTGATTGATTCCTTCTTCTTCAACTGATTGAATTCAGTGATTGTTTGTGTTATTCTTAGGAAGTTCTTGTTGTTCCCCTCTTTCACGGTATCTGATTGATTGAATTATAGATTCTACTTGAAAGCCGAAAGCAGCAAGACAAGAGAAAATCAAGGAAGCTGATGAACCTGCGAACCCCNCTGTATGTAAGTTAGAAAGATTAATTCGACTTATTAACCGAGACCCTGAACCTG
>NW_019665564.1:0-255 GCF_002806865.2 Cucurbita pepo subsp. pepo
CGCCATGCGATAGGGTGCTTTGGAAATAGGCCCAATTCCCGTCTCGAGTTTGATGACGAAGTTGACCGCTCGAGAAGGGGGTATTCCAGGTGAGTTGTCCAGAAATACATCCGGGAACTCGTTTACTATTGGCACGTTTACTAGGGTTCTTTCCTTTCCTCTTACGTCTACAGCATATGCTAATATAGCCCATCCACCTTGTTGGACTANGCATATGCTAATATAGCCCATCCACCTTGTTGGACTAACCTCTTT
>NW_019665565.1:0-255 GCF_002806865.2 Cucurbita pepo subsp. pepo
TGCTTCTACTTTGCGTGAAAATGCTTCCACTAAATCGTGTTACTAACTAGTTGGTTTGATTTGGTTTGGTTTGGTTCAATTCTTGGGTCTACTAGATTGAATTGACGTAGCTCAATTAAACTCTTGATAATATAAAAATCATAAGTTTCTTAAATTAAGTTAACTTAAAAGTTTAACCCCTAATTTTTTTTAGAATGTTTAGCTTTGNCTTAGAAGAAGTATCTAATAAGACTTCTATTCAAGGAACTTTTCACT
>NW_019665566.1:0-255 GCF_002806865.2 Cucurbita pepo subsp. pepo
CAAAACCGCTACCGAAAGTACTTTTTGACAAATACAAGAGGTAGAGAGGCAGGGCGAAAATATAAGTTGCGGAAATCTTTACAAAACCGCTACCGAAAGTACTTTTTGACAAATACAAAACCGCTAGCTCATTTTATATGTTAGAAACCCTATAAATTGATTCGTTTTTATTGTAAAATGCAAGAGGCAGANAACCGCTAGCTCATTTTATATGTTAGAAACCCTATAAATTGATTCGTTTTTATTGTAAAATGC
>NW_019665567.1:0-255 GCF_002806865.2 Cucurbita pepo subsp. pepo
ATTTTCTGGGCTCACATAGGTTGACTCAGATTTCAAAGGACAGAATCGAACATTCATTAAATATATATTCATGGCAACGATTTAAGCTAGCCAAGTAAGTGAACTTACTATCGGCATGGTTATATTTGTTGTTGACACGTGCCCCGTGATTCTGTACGTATCATATATATTGATATGTGTGAATTGTTTGTGGATCGATATGCTTCTNTACGTATCATATATATTGATATGTGTGAATTGTTTGTGGATCGATAT
>NW_019665568.1:0-255 GCF_002806865.2 Cucurbita pepo subsp. pepo
TTATCGCATTAACCATTTGAAATTGAACAAAATATCTATAGTCTAAGATAGAAACTGTAAAATATGAAATAAGAAAATAATATTCCATTGCCGAGAATTGAACTCGGGTCTCCTAGGTGAAAGCCAGATATCCTAACCACTGGACGACAATGGATTTTTAGTGTAGATGTCCTGAAGTCTTTTGTTAGATCGCTGAAGAGTTTTAGCATNAGTGTAGATGTCCTGAAGTCTTTTGTTAGATCGCTGAAGAGTTTT
>NW_019665569.1:0-255 GCF_002806865.2 Cucurbita pepo subsp. pepo
GAGCAACATTTTGGGGGAGAAAATTGAATTACATAGCAGCAGCTTCTGTTGCAGTGAACTCCTGTGAAACTAGAGAAGAAGAAGAAAACCCTAATCCAGCAGCTGTTGATAGAAAAAGGAAAAGGAGACCAACAAGGATTGATTAGGGCAAAGAGGTGGACGTGAGAGCTCAAGAGAAGGAAACTTCCATTGACGAACNAAACAAACCGGGATAACTCTATTTCCTTATTCTCTTTCCTTATTCCATCAATTTTA
>NW_019665570.1:0-255 GCF_002806865.2 Cucurbita pepo subsp. pepo
TTATGTCTCACTGATCCTCTAATGAATAATTGGTTTGTGGTTCAACAAGTAAACTGAATCCCGCTCAGGCTAATGAGAGGGTGGGGCCCCTTGTTCAAGATCTGGAATCAGTGCTTAAGGGAACTACCTCACTTCTATTCTTAAAAGTGGGTAGGAGTGAATTCCATCTTGCACCCCATGTCCCCAGCCATTCACCCAGTCNGAAATGGGAGGTCTATTGAGTCGGCGAACTAAAGCCACTCTCACCCATGCAAA
>NW_019665571.1:0-255 GCF_002806865.2 Cucurbita pepo subsp. pepo
GAGGCCACCCCTAAGATGATTAGAGATAGGTCCCTAAATCGATTGCATGTGTTTGCATTTACATGACCCCTATAGTGGGGCCACTTACTGTATTCTTTGAAATACTCAGGCCGTGTGCCACATCATTTTTCAGGTAAAGGCAAGATGCACTTATACGGAGGACGGCGGCATCGCAAGCAGAGACTGTTGCNATACGGAGGACGGCGGCATCGCAAGCAGAGACTGTTGCACGTGCATAGGGTAGATTCATATTTA
>NW_019665572.1:0-255 GCF_002806865.2 Cucurbita pepo subsp. pepo
ACCAGCTCTTGGTTGGAATCAATCCGTTAAGTTGGCTTTCTTTGTGAACGTTTTGGCAAGGATTCTAGAAGGACTTCTAGCTTTGCATAATCCAGCATTGTTGGCGCTTATCATTTGGTATCAGAGCATTTGGTCGACGTTCTTTGGCAGAGCTGAAATATTTTTAGTGTTATTTTTTTTGTATTAATTTTTTTTTNCTCTCTCAGATTATCGGGAAAAAAAAAAGAAAAAAAAATCAGTTCTGAGAGAAAAAAA
>NW_019665573.1:0-255 GCF_002806865.2 Cucurbita pepo subsp. pepo
CCACTAACATGGATTTTTCCATTAAATCAAGTCAACATTTTAATTCAACAATTAATTTGAATAATTAATTTAAATAATTAATTTCAAATTAAAGTAATATTAAATCATTAATTAATATTTAAATTAATTCAAATGCCAATCCCAATCAATTCCGACACATATTTGATTAAGTCAAATGCCAATCTCAATCTTATTTAAATNTCAAATGCCAATCTCAATCTTATTTAAATATCTCAGATTCTCTCTTTTTGTTTA
>NW_019665574.1:0-255 GCF_002806865.2 Cucurbita pepo subsp. pepo
TACCACAAAAATTTTAAAAAACATTTAGTATTACTCGGTTTCGTTTTTTTTTTTTTTTTCGAACGTGCTTCAAACGTCCCGGAATAAGGTTTCGATTTTAGGCAATCGTTTACTATTTTATACACTCCTTTTCTACGAAATTCTATTCTAAGTCATGAAACTTAATCATTCCCCACAAAAATTTCATAAAATGTCGCCTNCTAGCACGTGCTTAAAACGTCCCGGATTAAGGTTTCCAAATTAGGTTTTCGTTTT
>NW_019665575.1:0-254 GCF_002806865.2 Cucurbita pepo subsp. pepo
ATTATGGAAGAAGCTACTGACTTTCTCTTGCTTCAATCCCCATTAATGAAAAACAAATGATTATCAAACGCGGCCTTTAATTAACTTATTCCTTATTCCTATATTTGATTGGCCAACAAGTTGAAGTAATTCATAAAACAGAATTAATACAAATTGAAATTATTATTAATGGAATTATTTCTATAGATGGACCCAACCATTCAATTTACAAAACAAAAGAATTAATTACTTTAAAGCCTCCAACATTCTTTTCA
>NW_019665576.1:0-254 GCF_002806865.2 Cucurbita pepo subsp. pepo
TAATTTAATGATGTAATAACATTATATATTTTAACTGATACTATTTATAAGATAATCGCGTATTTGGAAATTACCTCCTTCAGTCTCGCGCCTGTGGCTGTGGCATGTTATCCTCTGCCACGACCTAACCCTAAACCCTTCGTCATCAATTCCGGTCGCTGCAGGAGGATCTCCAGCACGGAAGCCAAGCGCCAGTTCTTCTTTGAGTCCTTGCTGAGCCGCGGTTCCAGGTTTTGGTGCAGTCTAGTTCGTCA
>NW_019665577.1:0-254 GCF_002806865.2 Cucurbita pepo subsp. pepo
ACCTTTAATGCCTGTCCCCTAGCGATAATAGTACAAGTATCATCAAGCCAAACTTAGATCAGATAGTACAACGTGTCGAGATGACCAGGTATCACTATTGTGTGTGAAAATGACTAGTGGTCTCTTAAACAAGACCCCTACGTTGTAAACTCGTCTGAGAGGGGACATAGGATCACGCAGATAACCTGGTAATTGACTGACACAAGAGGGTCGATCCCCCTAGATTCCTTGACTCTATGGCCCTATGATGATAA
>NW_019665578.1:0-254 GCF_002806865.2 Cucurbita pepo subsp. pepo
ATTTAGTGTTCTTTTGCTCATATGCATTTCAATAAAGCTACAGCCATTTTCATATATTACAATTTATGCTTTTAATTTGATATTTATTAATATGGTACCGAAAATGATTTATAACATTTCACTAAATTTTTAAAACTATATAATATATGATCAGCTTAATGCCTTCAATTATTAATAAAAATAATTTAAAGTAATAAACAATACTTTTTTTTTTATATATATAAAAAAAACATTAGAAATCTCTGTCGGCTTTG
>NW_019665579.1:0-254 GCF_002806865.2 Cucurbita pepo subsp. pepo
AGAGCAAAGGGGTGTGTTGTCAACTCTGTATCCTCACAAAATCAATTGTTAAGGCCATTGCGTACTTTCCAATAGATTTTGGAAATTACAATCGGTTTAGCTTTCCAAATGTTTTTCCAAGGATCCTTGTAGGACTTCATTAATTGGTCATTTGGCCACCAATCTTAAGGGGAGGGGCGATCTTTGTTGAGGATGACTTTCATCTCCCTTCATGACGTTCTGCCTAATATTGGCTTAGATAGGGACAAGACTTT
>NW_019665580.1:0-254 GCF_002806865.2 Cucurbita pepo subsp. pepo
GGCATTATAAAGTGAAGAAACTGAGCATGGATGGATGCATCATTCAATACCCAACACAATCTAATCTATTCAACCATGCAGCTTCAAATTGTTTCAAGGCAGAGCATTAAGCCTTCTTCCCCCACGCCCCCTCATCTCAAAACTCATGCCCTCTCCCTCTTTGATCAGCTCGCCCCCCACATGTATGTTCCTCTCGTCTTCTTCTTCCGCCGCCCCCACGCCGCTTCCCCCAATCCCCCCTGCACATCCCACTT
>NW_019665581.1:0-254 GCF_002806865.2 Cucurbita pepo subsp. pepo
CTTCCCCCCAGAACAAATAACCTCCATAAAATTTATTTTTTTAATTTAAATTTACTTTTTTTTGTTAAATTTCTAAAAAAAAAAAGGAAAAAATCACCCGACATTTAATTATATGAAATTAAGATAAAAAAATAATTATTTAGTAAATATATTTTAACCTATACTAATTATACGACTGACAATAATATGTAACGAGACAATATTTATTAACAGTTATTATTTATTTATTTATTTAATTATGAAAGATTAAAAAA
>NW_019665582.1:0-254 GCF_002806865.2 Cucurbita pepo subsp. pepo
ACTCATCTGAAACATGCTCATCCTAGGCACACATTTGGCTATTGTCATTGCTCGTGATAAAAAATCAAAATCGATTCCCCATTCAGCAAAGTTTCAAAATCATATTTTAGATATTATAATTTTATTGTTACGATGTTTGAATTTCCTTTGCAAAATTAATGACACTTGCTTTAAAGTGTTGTTGCTGCAATTCATGAGAGTCTGCAATTGTTGCATGAGAGTCTGCAATTGTGAGAACATAGTCTCGTGAATTG
>NW_019665583.1:0-254 GCF_002806865.2 Cucurbita pepo subsp. pepo
AACACTTTTTTTTGTTTATGATTTCTGAAGCACGAGTAAAGAGCTTAATGTCGATCAACTTCTAACAGGTTTCGTAATGTTTTGTCATTCAGTGTACGAACAATACAATCCTTTGAAATATGACAGGAACCCAGGGGTACAAAAATGCTTCTCAATTCTTTGACATCAGAAATTAGATACAGTCCCCCTTCCTCTCAAGTATTCCAATTGGAGGTCAGGAGATGGGGCAATTGGTATGCAGAAATAGGCTGAAA
>NW_019665584.1:0-254 GCF_002806865.2 Cucurbita pepo subsp. pepo
AACACCTCACAATTATGCCCCAATAGGAGACAAAATCATTATATTTCATTCAATAAAAAACCGAAAATATAAGAGTGTCTGTGTTCATAGTCGCATGGTGTCTAAAAATAATATGGGATATGGCTCTATCTAGTTGATTCAAAAACCAACTAAAAGATATAGGATACATGAATTAATAATGATTAAGCAAAAACATTACCTACTAGCCCCATTAAAATTGCTAGCTCGAAACAATAACCAAGCTCATCAGTGTT
>NW_019665585.1:0-254 GCF_002806865.2 Cucurbita pepo subsp. pepo
AAAGATATGGCTCTTATTTTCATAGCAACGGTTTCTGCATGTGGGTCGTCCGTTGCAGCCATTGACAATCTTGGGCAGATCGCCGAGTCACTTAAATATCCAAATCATTCCATAAGTATTTTGGTTTCATGGATTTCCATATTCAATTTCTTTGGTCGGGTCTTCTCCGGTTTCATCTTTGAAACCCTTACGACCAAATACAAATTACCCCGTCCTTTCCTGTTCGGTCTTACCCAAGTTTTCACCTGCATCGG
>NW_019665586.1:0-254 GCF_002806865.2 Cucurbita pepo subsp. pepo
TACCACTTGAGTCTTTGCCCAACCTCAATGTTCCAACATCAACACAACATGTTTGCTGGATTTTTTGTACCCTCTATCTCTGCCAAACACATCGCCATCTTCCACTAACTCTCGAGTGAAATGATATCGCCTTCTGTGTTTTGAATTTGAATGATAAACCAAGTTCCTCACCAAGTGCATGACACTCTAACTATCTACCTGAAAAATCTTCTAGCGCTGCTTCTTGCCTAATTCTTCTAGATAGTCTGTCATCC
>NW_019665587.1:0-254 GCF_002806865.2 Cucurbita pepo subsp. pepo
TCAACATATTCTTGTGGTAGAATGTCCACTCTTGTGGAAAACTGCTGTCCAATTTTAATAAACGTTGGACCTAATCTTAGAATGCTTTCTTTCAACCATTTGGCAAGGATCTTTCTTCTGGAAACCTGCTTCTCCTCTGTCATTCCTCCTAAAAGCAAATAAAAGACCATGAAATAAGGTGAGAACTCCTATCATCCAATAGCATTATGAAATCCAAAGAGAAAATTTGTGTATAATGTTTGGCATTGATGTTG
>NW_019665588.1:0-254 GCF_002806865.2 Cucurbita pepo subsp. pepo
GGGAAAGATTTTGGGACAGTGGTCGAGGTAGAATTGTTTGACGTCTTTAGCAGAAAACAAGGGACGGTCGTTTTCATTTGGGGCAGATATCATGGCGGTTACAAGCCCTCCGGTGCTTGTCCCGGCAATCACATCAAAGTAATCCGCAATTCTTGCCTCTTCGCCATCTAATTTCTACAAAATCGACAAAGAGAATTATTTAATGACACATTCAAAATAGGCAACATTTGATGGTGTTTACGTATCGCTGTCTC
>NW_019665589.1:0-254 GCF_002806865.2 Cucurbita pepo subsp. pepo
CTGGAAGGCGGCAGAAAAAGGAAGTCCATTTTGGTCATTTTGCTTTCTTCAGAAACGTGAAGCAACGGCTGATCATGAAATCACACGTGGCAGGATCTGGACGGTGGATGTTTAGTCAATGAAACCTACCGAACATGCACATGCTTATTAACCAAGCATTTGAAAACCAGTTCACATCAAATTCAATCAAAAGGTAAGTGACCAAATTAGGGCTAAATTTTATATATATATATATATATATATATATATATATA
>NW_019665590.1:0-254 GCF_002806865.2 Cucurbita pepo subsp. pepo
TATGATATTGTCCAATTTGATCATAAGCTCTCATGGCTTTGTAAGATATATTCTTTGTTTATAAATCCATAATAATTCCCTAAATTAGCCAATGTGGGACTCTCTCCTCACAATCCTCCCCTCGAACAAAGTACAACATAGAGCCTCTCACGAGGCCTATGGAGCCCTCAAACAACCTCCCCTTAATCGAGACTCGAATCCTTCTCTGGAGCACTTGAACAAAGTACACCATTTGTTTGACACTTTAGTCACTT
>NW_019665591.1:0-254 GCF_002806865.2 Cucurbita pepo subsp. pepo
AAATCTCCAATATATAACTGATCGGGCGACGAATGGTTGAGATGTCAAATCAATATATCTATATGGATGTAGGTATCCATAGGGAATCATATAAAGGTGATGCTATTATTTGAGATCTAAGTAATTCGATGAGTTACTCCGTCAGTCAAGGTTCACATCAAAATAGTGCTAGTTGATTAGAGTGACTTTGGAAACAAAAAAAGGCAAATATCCGTTATTCTATCAATTCCAATAAAATGCAACGAGATCTAGTA
>NW_019665592.1:0-254 GCF_002806865.2 Cucurbita pepo subsp. pepo
CCAACTTTTTCTATGTACATTTTAAATACAAATTTGAATTTAAAATGTACATAGAAAAAGTTGGTTTAAAAAATATTAATGTATAATTTTTTTTTTTAAAAAAAAATTGATAATATCCAGAATTAGATATTTGTTTGTAGATCTTAGAATTTTTTTATTTTTATTTTTTAAGAAATAAACAAATTTAAAATGTAAGATTGTAATATGTTAAAGTTTATTTATATATTTAAAAAAAAAGAAATATAAATTAGAGA
>NW_019665593.1:0-254 GCF_002806865.2 Cucurbita pepo subsp. pepo
TTTCTTCCCATTGATGAGGTATAAGGAGTATCAACTACAAGATTATAGTACATGGTTTCTAAAACAGGTGAGTGCTATTTTAGTTTTTGTTGAGAGATTAAGATCATTTATTTCTGCTAATCTTGGCGCACCGTTACAGCTTAATGATACCGACAATTGGATGCGTTTGAAAAGCTGTCTCGTCAAATCCGAGGACTGTAATATTCTTTCAAAAAAATACAAGGTTCTTGTTTCGAGCTTGGACGATTTGAATA
>NW_019665594.1:0-254 GCF_002806865.2 Cucurbita pepo subsp. pepo
CATATATGATGCTTTCTTTCAAACTGTTTTCAACTTATTTCCTCTTATATTTTATAAGAACATTTTCTCTTGAAACGTGACTCAAAGCTAAAAACTGGGTTGAGATTGCCTGCAAAGATCAATTCTCGTACGACTAACTTATTCATTGAGTTTAACAAACGCTGCATAATCTAAAAGAGTGAAATTGTGACACAAAACATTCTATATAGGAAGATGACGATGACGTGTTTGTCAATAATTACTAATAGAAATAT
>NW_019665595.1:0-254 GCF_002806865.2 Cucurbita pepo subsp. pepo
AAAATTGGAGCGATTCTGTACGCTCTGAACTCTGGTTCTATCTTTTTCTCAGCGTGCCGGTCACGTGAATAAACACGTGGCTCTGGAAAAAACGGTGCAAAAACGGAACGGGCAAATGGAATGAAACACGTAGACAAACTCGTCCATCACCGTTAACGTGACGGAGACCTTCTCTTGTTCATATTTAATACTAATGCTTGAAAAATTACAAAATTAAATTTAAAACAATATTAAAATAAAATAAAACTTCGATA
>NW_019665597.1:0-254 GCF_002806865.2 Cucurbita pepo subsp. pepo
ATATATATATATATATATATATATATATATATATAATTACGTCTAAATATTTATAACTCTATTGATTTTATGTCATTATCGAAAGAGATCAGGGGACAGGTTCCCCCGAGCCTCTCCCAGTGGGGGCGAGTCTCAATTGAGATTGAGAGAGATCCCCTCTCCATCTCTACCAATGATGAAAGAAAAATGAGGTTTGTCCCTCTTGCGTCTGCTTGCTACTCCCGCTTTCTTCGGGACAGGGCGGGCTTTCCTAT
>NW_019665598.1:0-254 GCF_002806865.2 Cucurbita pepo subsp. pepo
ATAATAATAATAATAATAATAAATAAGTAAATAAATAAATAAATAATTCTAATTATTAAGTCATTTAATTTTTTTTTTATTTAAATGAATTGGAGCATAATTCAATAATAAAATATATATTTTATACTTCTTTTGGTCGTTTATTTATACTATAAATTTTAATAATTAAAAAAATAATTCATTAAAATTTTAATTTATTGATATATAGTTTCATCGAGATCAAATATAAATTATGCCGTCGTCCTCTCATTTTC
>NW_019665599.1:0-254 GCF_002806865.2 Cucurbita pepo subsp. pepo
GGAAAACTGAATTTGGATTTTCATCCACGTTCTTATGCAGCGAGGAATTGAACCTGAATTTGACCGAAGCAGCTTGGGTACGTCTCCTCTCAACCGTGTTTTGTATTGATTTGACTTTCTTACGACTTCTAGAAATCTTTCAATTCAGGTTTCGATCCTCCCACCCCTAGCTTCAATTTTCGTGACAAGCATTGCATCACAGTTAGCTGATAACTTGATTTCCAATGGTGTCGATACCACGACAGTATGGCTAC
>NW_019665600.1:0-254 GCF_002806865.2 Cucurbita pepo subsp. pepo
TGACGGAAAGAAGGTGATGATTTTTTCTGATTCGAGGACGATTCCTTCTGAAGAGGGCGAAGATGATAAGACTTATAATATTTTTGTGAGTGAAGCATGCAATTTTGATCAAACCATTTCAAAAGGAGATGACGGAAAGAAGGTGATAATTTTTTCTGATTAAGGATGAATCCTTCTGAAGAGGGGGAAATATGATAAGAATCACGGTGTTCAAAATGAACCTATTGCCAAGAAGATTAAAAAAATGTCATGAA
>NW_019665601.1:0-254 GCF_002806865.2 Cucurbita pepo subsp. pepo
ATAAAATAAAGATGAAGAAAATGCTTTAATTATTTAACTTTAGTGTGTTCTTTAGACATCAAGTCGTTGTGGTGCAGTGGTTATCACATTAGTCTTACACACTAAAGTGTTTCTCATGCCTAGGATTTATATCGATTACCTATTTGTTTTGAAGTGTTTCTTAGTTATCCTACATTGCATTACTCTAAAGGCTCCTATATTTGTTGTATCTTATATGGTATATGAAGACACGTTTAACTTTAGAGCTCGTATGA
>NW_019665602.1:0-254 GCF_002806865.2 Cucurbita pepo subsp. pepo
ACACATAATATTTACCTTGAAATTCTCCTTTTTGGAGAAAAATACAACTTTATTTATTAAAATTCAGTTAAGTATTAATTAAATAGCTATATATGATTAAAAAATCACATTTTAAATATTTTATTATTTATTTATTTTCATATGATTTTAACCGAACAAAAAACATCTCTAACCATAAAATTACTATTAATCTCGTCTTCTAAATAAGCACTAAGTAAGTTCGTGACGATCGACTATTTTTTAATTTATATATT
>NW_019665603.1:0-254 GCF_002806865.2 Cucurbita pepo subsp. pepo
TTATATTACAGAGAAAGTCTTGAACGAAAAATATGGATGACCAAGTGACAAACTTGTCTACCGGGCTGAATACGGACAAATACGAGGGCTTTTGCTGTTAACTCAACATGGTGCAACTAATTAGGACTAGTGTTATGGGGAGTCTTCAAATATCATCATTGGCCCAATTAGGTCAAGCCCAATCATTGTACGAGTCAATTGTCTACCAAGTTTAAGTTTAGGAATAAATATCTAGATATAGGAATAAAAATATC
>NW_019665604.1:0-254 GCF_002806865.2 Cucurbita pepo subsp. pepo
AATAATCGGTGAACAATAGACTTTAAAGAAGTTTCAGAGAGAAAGAAGAGGCAGAACAGAGAATAAAAGTGAGTCGTGCAAGGAAGAAGGAACAAGTAGGTTTAATTTGGGTTCGTTTGACCTAAAAAAACGAACAAATTTTTTTCAAACGAACCCAAATTCAAGACTTACTAGCCCATAGTCCATATGTGGTAAAAAAAAAAGAAATCTTCTGTGGCCCAACCCTTATTTGCAATCAGCATCCAACCATTTTT
>NW_019665605.1:0-254 GCF_002806865.2 Cucurbita pepo subsp. pepo
GATCTGTATGCACGAGTTCTAAGGTTTCTTTGGCTTTATAATCTTTTTCGAAAAACGATCGCCTAGTCATTTTACCCTCAAGACAAGACTCACATGGAGGTAAAGAGTTGTCTTCTAACTCATTTACAAGTCCTCTTTTAACCAATCTCTCAATCCTATTGAGATTAATGTGGCCTAGTCTTAAGTGCCAAAGATAGGTATTAGGAGAAATCTTTTGTCGTTTATTTTGAGTTTCAGCTGTTTTAAACATCTCG
>NW_019665606.1:0-254 GCF_002806865.2 Cucurbita pepo subsp. pepo
GAAAAAAAAAAAAAAAAAAAAAAAAAAATGAAAGAAGAGTAAAGAAAAAGATAAAAATATCATTCAATTAAAACAAAAGAAATAGAAGTTTTGTTTCATATTATTACAAGGAATTACAAATATAAAATGAAATTAAAAAAACTCCAAAAGACGGTAAACGGACTGACGTCCAGAACGACCCCTCCTGTGACTACATAGCTCTCGAACGCTCCTCCACCTCGACTGATACCTGAAAAAAAAAAAAAAAAAAAAAA
>NW_019665607.1:0-254 GCF_002806865.2 Cucurbita pepo subsp. pepo
AGTTAAGGACTAAAGGACGAAAGGACAATTATAAGAACAAGTCAAAGAAGGACAAACTTTAAAGGAACTAAGGAAAGAATTAAGAGACCCAAGAAACGTTAAGGGACCTAAGGAAGAAATTTTCAGTTCTCTATCAAAGAATTGTAGGGAGTCGAGTCATTTGAAAAAAAAAAGACCTGATTTCTTATTTGTTATGGAGAAGAAATTTCAAGACGTTTCTTAAAAAAATAATTTAAAAACATAAAAAAAAAAAA
>NW_019665608.1:0-254 GCF_002806865.2 Cucurbita pepo subsp. pepo
AATTTAATCGAAAATAAACGAAAATTAATTTTTTGAAATACAAAAACTTTAGAAAAACACGAGGATAAGAATGGGTCTAAAGTTGTGGGGCCATAAAACGTTTGGATACTCGTGTTTGAAATTTCTTATAAGGAAGATATTTTTCGTGTCATCCTAACCCACGATTAGGGTTCGGTCATAATCTAGAACGAAAAATGTTTCCATCTACGTCATGAAAACGGGTGCAAATTAAAATATTATTATCATCGAAATAA
>NW_019665609.1:0-254 GCF_002806865.2 Cucurbita pepo subsp. pepo
AAAAAAAAATCTACAAAAGTAGGATATAAAAAGAAATTAGCGTGAAATGAAATAAAATTGTGAGTAAAATAATATTTAAAATTTAAAGAAAATGAGATTAAAATTATAAAATTGAAGGAAAGGTACAAAGGTGACACCTTTTCCCATGCAAATATTATTTTACAACGAACGTGCAATCCAATTATCCAATTATCCAAATTTCGAAAAAAAATAAAAATAATAAAAAAAATAAAAAGGACGAATAATTGGAATTA
>NW_019665610.1:0-254 GCF_002806865.2 Cucurbita pepo subsp. pepo
TTTTTTTTTATTATTTGTGTTAATTAATTAATTAATTAATTAATTAATTAATTAATATCTCTCTCTCACCACAATAAATTATAGTGTTCTTAGTATATTTAAATAAATTTGTTCCATCAATTCATATCCAAATAATTGGATTTTGAGAGTTATTTATCATCAAATAATTGGTATAACCTATGTTTAATTTATTACGTCATTATTTCTTATGTTCAATCTCATTGCATTGAAACTTAGGTTAAGATTTTTTTTTT
>NW_019665611.1:0-254 GCF_002806865.2 Cucurbita pepo subsp. pepo
ATCATCAGCGCATCAAACAACCATAAATTTGAACAACCAACGAAACACCCCTTTTGGTTTCTGGAGAATCAGCCAGAGAAAACAGTTCAAGCTAACCATCAATCAGTAGTGATTTGCATCATCCTCAACCCAACAACTGATTCAATGACCACTAATTAGCGACCTACTAAACGAACATAAAGTTAAATAAGGAATGCTGTATATTATTTCAAGAATTATCACTTCAAACTTGAAAAAGCTATGAAATAATTTTC
>NW_019665612.1:0-254 GCF_002806865.2 Cucurbita pepo subsp. pepo
TTGTTGAGTCTTTCAATGAAAGACTTTCGAGAACTGTCCCGAATTTCTTTCTTCATGTTCCGGAGTCAACTCTCATTCATAAGCTTGACTTGAACCACCTATTGTCTGCCCCCTTGTGAAAGAAAAGAGCTACTTCAACTTCATATGCTTTACCTAGTTCAGTAGGATTAGTCTAATGAGTCTTGTCTTGCTTCAGGCTCTCATTCATCGAGAGTTGAGGAGAAGAAGTAGTTAAGTAAAGGACAGGCGAAGGC
>NW_019665613.1:0-254 GCF_002806865.2 Cucurbita pepo subsp. pepo
TTAAATATAAACTTTTTTCCCCCTTTTAGACAGGTTCGTTAACTCGATCTGAAAAGTTGTTTTCTTGTTTTAGTATCATACCATATCAACTAAGGATGGTCCTAAGCTAGAAATATGGAAGAAAAAAAACATTTACTCGTCTCGTTAAGACTTCACAACCTCAACCCTAATGAAAAGACCCTCATGGAGGCACCCGAATCAGTACCGGGAAATCCTTTGTTTCACTCGATATTTTTCGACGAATCTGTAAGGAA
>NW_019665614.1:0-254 GCF_002806865.2 Cucurbita pepo subsp. pepo
ATTATTGTTTTAATTTGTATCCTGTTCCTTTGATCTCCATTTTGTAATAAAGGAAGAGAACCCATTCGTAATTGATTTCAATTTGTGAATTAAATGAGGTTTTCTTTGATTTTAAATTTGGCAAAATTTTAACTTATTTTTATTATTTTTATTGTACTCTTGTTCATTTTTTTAGTCACAGTCTAATACTAAAGCTTTGTCAGGTTGTGATATAGGTTCCTATGAACAATATTTGTGTAGTGGGCACACATGCA
>NW_019665615.1:0-254 GCF_002806865.2 Cucurbita pepo subsp. pepo
AACATCTTTTGATAATTTTGACAACCTTTTCTTCACATCTTCATTGAAGTATATTGTATGATTGATGTCTTTTGGTTCATATCGCTTGTGAGGTCCTTTTTTCTTTTTTCTTTTAACTTTCTTTTGTAGCATGGAAAATCCAGACGACAATCCTAACATTACTGATACACGATTGAGAGAAGCACAAGCGCTGCGAGGAGGCTGTTCCCCAATGGGGTGATATGAATCCAACAACTGATCACGTGCATGTACCC
>NW_019665616.1:0-254 GCF_002806865.2 Cucurbita pepo subsp. pepo
TGTTCTATCTCTGAAAAGGACCAACCATGCACTCCCATGCGCTGCATACTATTCTCACCATAGCACTTTTTGCTCAACTTTAATGGGTTTGATCTCCATTGGCGGAAACTGGTAAGAGTCTAGGAGAATACAGTTCTTATAAAAAACAGAGGCTACAGCTTCCAGAGCTAAATTTCTTTTGAACATTAATTCTATGCTGCTATTGTATTTTACACCACAAACTCATGACAATGCTAATGCTTCAAAGCCTTCTA
>NW_019665617.1:0-254 GCF_002806865.2 Cucurbita pepo subsp. pepo
AAAGTGGACATATCATAACATTGTGGAGAGTCGTGTTCTTGTGTATCCTTTTTTAACATAGTTTTGCAAAATAATCCTTCCATTTCTCTTAAGATTAGCAATATTTTTCTTTGGCATGAAGGTTTCCATTCTACAATGAAGCAAAGTTGGCCTTCTTCGTTTATCTGTGGCATCCAAAAACAAAGGTATGAGGAAGGTAATATCAATATGTTTAGCATATTTGATCTTATATATGTTTAGAATATTAGTAAATA
>NW_019665618.1:0-254 GCF_002806865.2 Cucurbita pepo subsp. pepo
AATTTACTTTGTGGGCCCATAAATTGATGCCAAACACTTTATAGTTTCCTAAAATGATTTGATTAGAAGAGATGACCAAGTTCAAATAGTTACACCCAAATTAAGTAATTTTTTTTTCTCTAATTATAACTAATTAAGCTTAAATATGAAGCTATTATAAACAAACTCGAAAGCTCTATCCCAACTACCTACTTTCACAACAGATTACTAATTTTTTAAATTAAGAGGTTATAATTTGATGAGTTAGATCCATG
>NW_019665619.1:0-254 GCF_002806865.2 Cucurbita pepo subsp. pepo
AAATTAGAGGCAATGGAAAAGAAGTAGCCCTAGCAGGAGTGTTAGGGGAAAAACACATGGCCAAAGCCAATACAGCGCTCTGCATTTCTCTCGAAGGCCAATGACTCCCAGAGAGCGAACAATTAAACAGAAGACGTTCGTTTATTCCCGTGGAAGGAGGTCCGGTTGCCGGAGAGTGGACGGAGGAATGAAAAGAAGAGACAGAATCAAGATGTTACGGTGGAAGATGTCTAATTGAGATCTGGATATCGGCC
>NW_019665620.1:0-254 GCF_002806865.2 Cucurbita pepo subsp. pepo
TTGTGTGTAGCAAGCAAAAAAGTTGTTTTGTCACTAAACGACAGTACTGACCAAAAGACAGACAGCTGCAATATCATCAACTGGTAAATCACTACCACCAAGCCTGTGATCATGTATAAGTAATGGAGATAAAGAATCAAATATGTTGATGATAAATGGAATTTTTTAAGAGGAATCGAAATTAGATATTCACTCAAACCATAAATTGAAAAAATAAATGAATGATCCCAATCCACGATTTCATTTGGGACCAT
>NW_019665621.1:0-254 GCF_002806865.2 Cucurbita pepo subsp. pepo
ACCCTTAAAAGAAATGCTTCCTCACCCTCTCCAATCGCTAGCACATATCTTCTATTTTGGCCTGTTATGGATTGTCGTCAGCCTCACAGTTTTAAAACGTGTCTATTAGTGAGAGGTTTCCACACCATTATAAGGAATGGTTCATTCCCCTCTCTAACCAATGTGGGATTTATCAAAAAGTAGTTAGGATGGTTGAGTGGTCTAAGGTGCCAAACTCAAGTTTTGGTCCTCGTAAGAGGGCGTGGGTTCAAATT
>NW_019665622.1:0-254 GCF_002806865.2 Cucurbita pepo subsp. pepo
AATGCACTTTCTCTCAAGCTTGCTGGTTCAAATTGTTCATAGTTTTCAATTTGCAGGGGTTTTTCTGTTCCCATGCCAAAAGCAATGTTCTTCGGATTCTTTTGGGTCCCTCTCTTTGCGCTTGGGCTCTCATTTGCTTTGGGTCAATGCAGAAAAGGTTTCGATTTCAGAACTTTGGTTGTAATGAAATCAGAGGATTTTTTAAGATAGACATTGTTCTTGGTTAGATCAATTTGAGTCAGCTCATCTAAAAG
>NW_019665623.1:0-254 GCF_002806865.2 Cucurbita pepo subsp. pepo
TTTTTTTTTTTTTTTTAAATCCTCGACTTCCTATGTTTATAATTTTAATTTTTAAGCTTTAAAATGATAAAAGAAAATAAATATGACTAATATTTAAAAATTATAAATAACACCGTTAATATTATTTATATAATTTTTGTAAATAATGTGATAAATAATATCAATATTACTTTCCAAATTGAAATAAATAGTAACAAAATCAATTGAAATTGAATAATAAATATTTCTTCTATTTTCAACCCAAAAAAAAAAAA
>NW_019665624.1:0-254 GCF_002806865.2 Cucurbita pepo subsp. pepo
CAATACTCAAACTCTTGTTTCATCTTATTAAGAATTGAACGCGAGATACCAATTGATTTTGGTTCAGCAGCACCACAAAAGACAAAATCCCACACTTCATCAGTCATCTGCTCGGGTTTTATTGCAGAGGCTCCTGATCCATACAAGTCCCCATTATGCAACAAATGAGCAATGGTGTAGTAAGCCATGTAAATGGTGGAATCAGACAAGGATTCAACTAGAAATTGTTCATCCCAAGGAATACGCGTTCCAAG
>NW_019665625.1:0-254 GCF_002806865.2 Cucurbita pepo subsp. pepo
AACAAACCCAAAATTTTGTTATCAAATATTAATTATTTAAATTTTCAAACATTAAACTTTTATATATTTTCCTTTCAGCCATAATTAATAAGTAATCTTTTCCCTTGCGTCCGAAGTTCAAATCTTCAATACTTCCTCTACTATTTAACAACTTCGGGCTAATAAGCACGAGCCTCCAGGACAAGGGAGCGGACACTATTAACCAAGTCAAGTCTATTTAACAACTTTGGGCCGATTAAGCACAAGCTTCCAAG
>NW_019665626.1:0-254 GCF_002806865.2 Cucurbita pepo subsp. pepo
TTAAACGTGTTTTGCTTCTGAAATTTTTTCTAGAATATATATAAGTGAGGACAAAACATGCTAGAAAAATTCATTTTAGAAGCGAGGAGTAAGTAGATTGGTACTCAAGAATACAAGGTTAATATCAACAAATAAAATACTGACAAATAAGTGGTTGAATCATTAATGATTAATGAGTGCAATACAAATAAAGAAAAATTATTGGAAGAGCAAATGACATAAATGTATCTTTCAAATGTTCACCAAATATTGAA
>NW_019665627.1:0-254 GCF_002806865.2 Cucurbita pepo subsp. pepo
AAAATAGAATTAAACAATGAAAAATGAAGCTATATATATATTATATTCACCTCTGGTACAAAACCTTTTCAAAAAAGATTAGCAATAAAAGAAATACACAGCTCAAGTTTATAACACATTCATTTGGGTTCCCTAATTGAAGAACAACAAAATAGAACTGATAATCTTATTATCAGTTGAAGAAATATTACTATGTGAAGGTGTGAGCCAAATATAATTGAAGGAAAAATGTAATGTAATAATTGTAAGCTAAT
>NW_019665628.1:0-254 GCF_002806865.2 Cucurbita pepo subsp. pepo
TCATCTTAATCATTCAATTTAACCTCAAAACTTTCACATTAGGCACTCTTTTTTTTCACTCGTTGTAATAACTTTCACCAGAAATGTTATACTCGGTCGTTCTCTTTTTTTATAAGTGTGTCCATTCTATCATATATGCTATTAACGTTTTAACTGTATTCAAAATTTGAGATCAATTCATTTCTCAATCATTATTTTTTTTCTCTTTTTTCCTTATGTCAAATCATTCTGTCGTGAAGTTTCTAATGCTTTAA
>NW_019665629.1:0-254 GCF_002806865.2 Cucurbita pepo subsp. pepo
TTGTTAGGTCATATTTACTTTATTTAAAATTTTATAAAAATTTTAAAAAACGTTAAATATATTTGAGATATGAGTAGAGATGTTCACGTGACCGATGTAGTTGGAAAATTTGTGAGTATTCAGAGTTTTTCTCCATTTATTATATATATTTTTTAAAATAAAAATATGTAATTTTACCTCAATTTTTAACCCTTTAAAATTTTAATGTATAATATAGTATTTAACCCTATATATATATATATATATATATATAT
>NW_019665630.1:0-254 GCF_002806865.2 Cucurbita pepo subsp. pepo
GGGCACTGTGGAGCAGCCGTGATGAATACCTTCTTGCCGTTTCGGTTGCCGAAGTCCAAAAGAGCCCTTGCGAGCTCGTCCCAATGCTTGTTTGTCCCGCCTTCGATGTCGAAGTCGACACCGTCGAGCACGACATTGCCGAGGGGACGAGGCGAAGACGGGGAATGTCCGCCTAAATAGTTGTTCCATAGGTAGTCTGCAACTTTTTTGGCGTCATCGGGTGATGAGAGGAAGTAGCTTCCCACACCGCCTCC
>NW_019665631.1:0-254 GCF_002806865.2 Cucurbita pepo subsp. pepo
TATCTTTCTTCAGCTAAGTCTATCGGAGTCGATTCGATATTTCTGTCTACCGACGTTAAGAAACAAATCGACGACATTGGCACGGAGATAAGTTCTGTTTCTTCCAATCTTACTGATGCAGCAGCTGATAACTCAGGCACCATACAGAGAGGCCTAGATGAAACGTTAGTAGATCCTCTTTTATCAAATTTCAGTGCTTTCTGTGACCCCGAGTAACACGTTTTCGTGTCGTATATTGCAGGCGACTTATCCTC
>NW_019665632.1:0-254 GCF_002806865.2 Cucurbita pepo subsp. pepo
AGAACTGTAATAACTCGTACAACTGGCATTAAATGAGGAAAAGTCAGCTATACCAACATTTTGGGTAAAGAGAAAAAGAAAATCATGACAGAATATGAAAAGCAGGACTAACAGAGAGAGTAGGTCTGCCACCTACCCCAAAACTTCTTTTAACTCTTGTTTGTAAGAGACCAATAAATCAAAGGGAGGGGGTTGAACCAAGATGTTTGAAAGCAAAGGGAAAACGTCAAGTACTTCGTTGGAGTCAAGCAACC
>NW_019665633.1:0-254 GCF_002806865.2 Cucurbita pepo subsp. pepo
AGATGACACTTGAAGAATTTTTGTTGAGAGCTGGAGTTGTGAGAGAGGATACTCAATTGAATGGATGCCCCAACAATGGAGGATTCTTTGGCAATAACAATCATATTCCAATTCAATCTTCGAACTTATTGTTGAATGTTAATGGAGTTAGAGCACATCAGCCACAACCAATATTTCCAAAGCAGCCTACTGAGACCACATATGGGTCTCAGCTGCCTTTGTCTAGTGATGGGATTATGGGGCTTGCGGATCAA
>NW_019665634.1:0-254 GCF_002806865.2 Cucurbita pepo subsp. pepo
AAAAAAAAAAAAAAAAAAAAAAAAAAAAAAAAAAATCAACGATCAATCTCCCATTGGTCGTGAGCAAAGTTTCAAAATTACATTTTAGAGATTACAATTTTATTATTATTACTTTTGAAAACTCTTTGGGCAAAATTGGGCAAAATTGATTGTGCTTGCTTTGAAGTGTTGATGCTCCAATTGTGAGAAGATGGTCTCATGAATTGCTTGTGGAATAATAATTAAAAAAAAAAAAAAAAAAAAAAAAAAAAAAA
>NW_019665636.1:0-254 GCF_002806865.2 Cucurbita pepo subsp. pepo
TCAAGTCGATAGAGAAAGAAATTGGTTAGTATTTCCAATCCTTTTCTTCACACAATCCAGATTCCGATTATTGAATCGTTTAAATCTAATAGTTCGATAACTTTCTGTTTTAGTTTTTGGAAGTTGTTTTTGCTTCCCTCCAATTCGTCATTCAAATTCTTAATCAAATTTCAAAACCAAAAAAACAAATCTGTTTTTAATTTTCAAAACTTAACATGTAACAAAGAAATCATTATCTATATATGCAAATACTT
>NW_019665637.1:0-254 GCF_002806865.2 Cucurbita pepo subsp. pepo
GTAGCCTGCTTAGTTTATCTAAGCCTACTATATATAAATATATAAATATTTAGTATATATATCTCTAATATCCAACATTCTAGGGTCAAATAGTTAGTTTTTCCATGCCTACGGTATATCCTGCTTAGTTTGTCTAGCTCTACTATATATAAATATTTAGTATATATATCTGTTTAGNCTCTACTATATATAAATATTTAGTATATATATCTGTTTAGTATATATATCTCTCTCATCTTTACTATCTTTACTAT
>NW_019665638.1:0-254 GCF_002806865.2 Cucurbita pepo subsp. pepo
TAAGTCTTGGGACTAATGTTTGTCATTTGTAGAGATGGCATCTAATAGAGCAATTCATTGAAACGTTCTGGTTTAGAGTAATTCATAGTACCACTCATTGTTCTCAATATGTTTATGTATTTAATCTGCCTATTATTCATAAGAATATTAAGTCCTGGGACGAATGTTTAAGTCCTGGGACGAATGTTTGCCATTTGNATTCTCGTTTAGAGAAATTCATAGTACCACTCATTGTTCTCCTTCTGAATATGTTT
>NW_019665639.1:0-254 GCF_002806865.2 Cucurbita pepo subsp. pepo
CTCGATATTTGTGCTGAAGTTCGTCGAAACGAAGACTTGTAGAGCTCTATTGTGCAAAAGTTATTTTTTTTTCAAAACCTGTCGAAGCTTTGGAGGGCTAGAGACCCAAAGATCGTTGCCTTCAAATTTCACCAAAAACTTGGACTTGTAAGTCTTTAGAGGGTCTTGAAACCAGAAGANAAAGATTGTCCATTCTAGAGTTTGTCTTGACAATTGTGCCGAAGTTCGCCGAAACATGGACTTGTTTGAGATCT
>NW_019665640.1:0-254 GCF_002806865.2 Cucurbita pepo subsp. pepo
CGGCTGAAGGCTTGGTAGAACAGCAACCGGGTCTAGAACTCTGAGACAAAGCTAGAATAGCCATTGGGGTAAAGAGAATTAACCCCATCATGTATTCGTACCCTCTTGCTAGAGCTTTGACAGATCCCCGGCCCTTCATTCACTAATGGTCTGCATGACTTTCTTTAGTAAGGTAAGGGTCTTATCACTGAACGGGATTGGGCAGAAGCANTTCAAAACGAACCCAAAGAAAGGGCATAGGCGATCATTGGGAT
>NW_019665641.1:0-254 GCF_002806865.2 Cucurbita pepo subsp. pepo
TTCATCAAGGTTACTCAACTTCTTCCTTTAAAGCTAAAGGATTCCTTAATTTGTAGGAAAATGGACTGTAGATAGAAATTTGACACTTACCGTCAATTTTAGCCCGAAACTGGTTTCCTTCAATTGGGCACGTTCTTGAGATTAATTCTCTTCTTGGTCTTCTATGAAAACATTTCTTGGAGGTACATAAACTGATTGGGATTGTTCTNTCAATTAGATTTCTAAGTTTTTCTTGAATCTCTTCAACCGCGAAT
>NW_019665642.1:0-254 GCF_002806865.2 Cucurbita pepo subsp. pepo
TGTGGTGGACCCATAACCCACAGGTCCCAGGATCGAATAGGAAAGAAAGACTTCAAAGATAATAGAGAAGGCAGCTCGGCCTACTATTCAATTTGGCCCTCTATAGGTTTATTGGATTCCTTGCTCCGTAACACACCTATAGAGTCTATTTAGTCTAGTGTACGCATCTTCACCTAAGTCATCCTATAACCAAACTNAGAAACAGCTCAACGGAAAGATAATATCCATAAATCACCCTGGAGCACAGATCACAA
>NW_019665643.1:0-254 GCF_002806865.2 Cucurbita pepo subsp. pepo
TATAGTATCGTGGGAAAAAAGACTGATATGATAGGTCCCGTAATTGCATTCGCATGTTTATTGCATTTAATCCCAATAGTGAGGTCACTTCCTGAGTATTTCTCAAAATACTCAAGCCACGTGTTACCTCTATTTCAAGTTAAGGCAAGGCATTTCTGTACGGCTGACGACAACATTGTAATTCGAGACCATGACACATGCATAGGGTANGCTGACGACAACATTGTAATTCGAGACCATGACACATGCATAGG
>NW_019665644.1:0-254 GCF_002806865.2 Cucurbita pepo subsp. pepo
CCTACCTCATATTTACCAAAGGAACATGAGATTATTTGCCTTGTCCTTAATGTAGATATCACACTAAATTACTAATGTATAATGAGTGAATCCAAGTTTGTTAAGTTCTTCAACGTGGCAGGTCACATAGAGAGTTGTTAAAGGATATGCCCAAACCATTGGTTAGTGAATCTGATGGGTATCGAAAGGTTCAACAACTTAGAGATTATGNAGAAGATAACAAAAGGTCACACTGCCATTCGAGTAGTGGTGGA
>NW_019665645.1:0-254 GCF_002806865.2 Cucurbita pepo subsp. pepo
ATGTTATAGATATTTGTTTCAATTTCAACGAGTGGGGTTGACGTGATTTAAATGGTTAATGCGATAATCTGGCTATTTTTGAGGTCTCTCTTGTTGAACGCCATCATGGTTGAAATGAGCACCCGGATGAGTTTGACAAGGAGACCCGAATTTAAACTTTACCTATGTTTGAGAGGCACTATAATGGTCAAGTTCAATGGTATNACCCGGATGAGTTTGACAAGGAGACCCGAATTTAAACTTTACCTATGTTT
>NW_019665646.1:0-254 GCF_002806865.2 Cucurbita pepo subsp. pepo
AGTCGACTCCACCAATTACCGCAACATTGTTGGGAGCCTGCAGTATCTGGTAAACATACGCCCTAACCTTACCTATTCTGTTGGATACTTGAGTAGATTTATGGAAGCACCTAGGGAGGAGCATCTTGTGGCTGTCAAGTGCATCCTGCGCTATGTGGCCGAAACCAGAGGCTGGGGTNAAGAGGCTGGGGTGTGAGATACTGCGTAGGGAGAGAAAGGAGAAGCTTGAGTTGGTCGGCTACAGTGATAGTGAC
>NW_019665647.1:0-254 GCF_002806865.2 Cucurbita pepo subsp. pepo
ATATATATATATATATATTTCTCTTATTAATAAAATATATTATATTCTAATATTATAAATTCAAAATTTTTAGTCTATTATAAGATAAATAGATAAACATATCATTCATTTATGAGAAATTTTTTAAACATTAATAGTATCCACCAAAACTTATTTAATATAATATGGAATGCCCGTCTATCGACAAGCTCCTAGCTCCNTAATATAATATGGAATGCCCGTCTATCGACAAGCTCCTAGCTCCTATATAATAT
>NW_019665648.1:0-254 GCF_002806865.2 Cucurbita pepo subsp. pepo
AATTTGTTCAAACTAAAACTAAAATTGGTTTATAATACTATTGTGAAATAGGATTTTTGAATTCTCTACCGTACATTTAATTATGTGCTCTCTCTTCCATTTTTACTCTCTATATAATAGAAACAACAGCTCCATCCAAAAACACGTTGGATATGACCCACTAATAAAATATATCGAGACAACAACAAAGAGAATAGAAAAGAGGNTTGTTGCTTTTTTTTTATTTGTTTCGGTGTATTTGGACGGTGGGTCAT
>NW_019665649.1:0-254 GCF_002806865.2 Cucurbita pepo subsp. pepo
ATATAGAATGAATTAAATCCATTCAAAGATATGGAAATCTCGGAGTTTTCTATTCTTGACAATTTCACCCGAACTCCGATTAAGCATTAATATTAGTTCGGGATTCCTTCAAGAAATGTGTGTGAATCCTCTTTTAATTACACACCTCAAAACTCCATATCTATCATTCAAGAAACTCCTTAGATCTAGGCAAAATCAAAACGAAAAGGTNTGTGTGTGAATCCTCTTTTAATTACACACCTCAAAACTCCATA
>NW_019665650.1:0-254 GCF_002806865.2 Cucurbita pepo subsp. pepo
TCACGAACTAACACCTTTTCAAATTCAAAAACTTGGAACAATGATAGTTTTGTGAACTTCTATGAATCGTTGTCACCAAAAGAAAAGTTTGTGGCTGCTAAAAGGGTGGAGGTTGAGAGTTCCAATTGTAAAAAGAATGAAGCTTGAAAGACGGTAAAGGAGAAGTCTAGTTCTATTCNTTGAGAGTTCCAATTGTAAAAAGAATGAAGCTTGAAAGACGGTAAAGGAGAAGTCTAGTTCTATTCAATGTTGGA
>NW_019665651.1:0-254 GCF_002806865.2 Cucurbita pepo subsp. pepo
AGAAATTTGAAGATCAAAGGGAAAACTTGTTCCACACAGGACTACCAAAACACTTTTGAAGGAGAATCAAAGATGGTCTTAAGACAAAGTACTTTTCAAGGAGAATCAAAGAGAATTTCGTCAATGGACTACCAAAACACTTTTCAAGGAGAATCTAAGATGGTCTTTAAGACAAAGTACAATGGAACAATTCCATGGCAANTAAGATGGTCTTTAAGACAAAGTACAATGGAACAATTCCATGGCAAACTTTG
>NW_019665652.1:0-254 GCF_002806865.2 Cucurbita pepo subsp. pepo
TTCCAACCCTGAGTGTTATCTCGCCTTCCACAAGCATTCTCCAGGATCTAGTTTCCTGAAAAAAAGAACAAATATGATTAATGGCCCCTGAATCCAGTATCCAAGTTGAGTTGTCATACTCTACTAAACATATTTCTTCAACGAGTAAATCATATTTACCTTGTTNAACTTTCTTCTCTACAAGGTATTTTGGCAGTTTCTCTTCCAGTTCCTGTTTTCGTTGCAATAGAAACATTTTCCTTTATCTGCTTTTT
>NW_019665653.1:0-254 GCF_002806865.2 Cucurbita pepo subsp. pepo
CTATAAGGTCGGAAGTAGGAGCAACAATACAGAATAAGAATAGAGTGCTGAAAGTACCAAGAAACCAAGAAAAACCCGTGCTGAAAGTGCCAAGAAACCAAGAAAAACTTGAAAATCCAATCCGAGGATACTTGATGACTCGTTGAGCAGGAATGATTCCAATAAGTTTCTGCACCTCCAAGGAATGCTTCCATAGAANGCATAAACCAAGTATTATGCCTCAAGAAAATTTGTGTTGTCGTTCCTTATTCTGT
>NW_019665654.1:0-254 GCF_002806865.2 Cucurbita pepo subsp. pepo
ATATATATAGTAAATAGCTAAATCTAGTAAAGCTATATATAAAAAACTTAACTATATATATATATGCGGTCCGGTAGAACTTTGAAAAGTAATTTTCTATTCTCTGTGTTCTCTCTTATACATACTTGAAGTCATCAATACAAATTCCTTTAGCCAGAGTTCTCCTTGCATTTTCTCTCTCCTATTCTTTGTGTTCATCTATCGAGTGTNAACCCTAACAACTGGTATCAAAGCTAGGCGAAATTCACCACGAT
>NW_019665655.1:0-254 GCF_002806865.2 Cucurbita pepo subsp. pepo
TTTAGATTGAATGAGCAAGTTATGTTTTTAGATTGTATAGTGAGGTAATAAACTTGTATTAGGTGGGTTGAACGTGGATAAAACACGTGTGACCTTCACATCTTCAGTCTAACAATCTCCCAACTGAGCTACTCTTGCTAACATTAAAAATGAATATTCATCAGTAAAGGTATTAGGTACACTTCTGGTAATTCAACAAAAGGCAATANTGCATCTGAAAAATTCAACAAAAGGCATTGGGTACGCAGTTATAG
>NW_019665656.1:0-254 GCF_002806865.2 Cucurbita pepo subsp. pepo
CTATTTATAATAAAGATTAGAGATATATATACTAAATATTTGTAGAAAAATAGGGAGGCTGACTATTTATAGTAGAAAAATACGGAGGCTGACTATTTATAGTAAAGATAGTAAAACTAAGCAGGATATACCGGCATGAAAAACTAACTATTTGACCTGGATATGGAGGCTGACTATTTATAGTAAAGATTAGAGATATATATACTAAATNGTAGGCTACTAAATATTTATATATATAGTAGGCGTGGAAAAAC
>NW_019665657.1:0-254 GCF_002806865.2 Cucurbita pepo subsp. pepo
TATATATGGTTGAAGCAGCAAAACAAGGATTGAGTTGGATTCATTTTTGAAACCGAAAAGCCCGAATTATAAAATTGGGTTGGGTTAATTTAAAGACAACATCTCCTAGCAGTGAGTTTGAGCTTTGAGCTGTTACATATTATTAAGCTTACCCACTTTTGTAATTATAATTAACCTAAATNAAGAATTTGTTAAAACATTTATTCTTGAGTGAAAATTTAGAGGTTTCAATTTTATATTAACCCTTAAAAAAT
>NW_019665658.1:0-254 GCF_002806865.2 Cucurbita pepo subsp. pepo
AAATGCATTCATCAATTTAAGCAGTTCATACCTAGGAAAAAAATTGCGACAACCTAGCCTAAAGTAATCAACAGAGACTAGAGAAAACAATTCGCAAAACTAAGAACCCAAGAGAATCCAACAGGCGCTACGTCAAACCAAACCCTCCTCAAGATTTCCATGGCCCTTCGCCTCATCCACCCTCACCCGTACATGGGAGCCTTGCCCTTTNCTCACCCGTACATGGGAGCCTTGCCCTTTCCTGAAAAATATTG
>NW_019665659.1:0-254 GCF_002806865.2 Cucurbita pepo subsp. pepo
ACAATCTATGATCCAGGCCACTCAGGTAAACTAGGGTAACAGAAAAAGTGGGGACAATGTCAGAATATCTTGGACACATGCATATATGTATGTCACGTGCATCGGGATTCTTCCCCTTAATGATACAAAAGAATGAAATACGATATTTATGTTCGCCATAATATCATGTCGGCCCTTTTCTGTTCTATGGTGTCCGGCTATGTGTAACACNTCGGCCCTTTTCTGTTCTATGGTGTCCGGCTATGTGTAACACG
>NW_019665660.1:0-254 GCF_002806865.2 Cucurbita pepo subsp. pepo
GTCACAAGGTAGAAGATGATCGTGTGGTTAGTTCAGTTGAATTAACAATTAATGGTTGATTTAAACCCCATCCTTTAAACTCTTTAATGTTTTTGTTCAATTTTAACCAAAGGAGGATTGTAAATTGTGGGTTCAACATCCTAGATATGTATATTTCTATCCTAACACTCAAATCACAAAATACCAAACATGTCCAAGTCAATTCCTNCTCAAATCACAAAATACCAAACATGTCCAAGTCAATTCCTATCAGG
>NW_019665661.1:0-254 GCF_002806865.2 Cucurbita pepo subsp. pepo
ATCATGGGTCTTGGGTGAAGGAATCCTTGATTTACTGCCTTTGAGTTGAACGAAGTGTCATAAGGCTATTTTTTTTTTAATTTTTTTCAATTTTATTGATTTTTTTTAGTGATTTTATTTCAAATTTGTCAAACTCACTCAGGTGCTCATCTCANATTTGTCAAACTCACTCAGGTGCTCATCTCAATCATTTCAGTCTTGTTGGCGTTCAAGAAGAGAGACCTTGGAAATAACCTGTAACTATTATACTGGAT
>NW_019665662.1:0-254 GCF_002806865.2 Cucurbita pepo subsp. pepo
AATTTAGAAATTAACTGTTGGAATGATATGAATTAGAAATTCTATGAAGAGTACTGGTGACGAAAAAAAAAGATAGATAAGAAAAAAGAGATGAAAGATAAAAAAAAAAGATAGATAAGAAAAAAGAGATGAAGATAGGGAAAATGAAGATCGGTAAAACAGGATAAAAAAAAAAGAAAGAGAGAGAGGGGAAGATTAGGAAAACAGNGGTAAAACAGGATAAAAAAAAAAGAAAGAGAGAGAGGGGAAGATTA
>NW_019665663.1:0-254 GCF_002806865.2 Cucurbita pepo subsp. pepo
GAATGAAAATAATTACAGAGAGGGAGGGAGATTGAGGAAAATTTTGTTGAACAGAATTTAACAATAAAACAGGAAATATTAGAGCGCAAGGAACTCCATCGAATTTTGTTTAACAGGAAATATCAGAATTTTAAGATGGCAAATGTATATTAGAGAAATAATTTTATAGAGTTCAAACTTGAAACTGATGTCATGGACTCACATAGNAAACTCTCATTAAGGATATATTCATGACAACGACTTAAGCTAACCAG
>NW_019665664.1:0-254 GCF_002806865.2 Cucurbita pepo subsp. pepo
AAACAATGTGATCACTAAAATTGTACATGTGGAGACATGTGGGTGGGGGTGTCCCATGCAATGAGTCATAAGATCGAACCATGAAGAAAACCACTCTCACTTTATAATGTCGTTTACTATTGTGACTGATTTTCTTTTCATTCGATAACCTAGGTAACTCGGTATTAATCCTGAGCTANTGTAATAGCCCAAAAACAAATAAAGAAATCTAGGAATAAACATAATTATAAAAATAGTTAAAATAATAATTAATT
>NW_019665665.1:0-254 GCF_002806865.2 Cucurbita pepo subsp. pepo
ATTGAAAAAAAGAGAATAAAACTTCTTATATCCAAATATGTTATGGATCCACCATGAAGTGTTTTTATGGTATGATTTAAGACACCTTATATTTCGTATCATAGTCAAGTTATGCCTCTCTATAAGACCATTACGGTGAACGTGGATCGAACACGTGACCTTCAGATCTTCAGTCTGACGCTCTCCCAACTGNTTAATGTAAAAATGCATAATTAGAGTTATCCCCGCTACAAAGTTTAAATCATTACGAAATA
>NW_019665666.1:0-254 GCF_002806865.2 Cucurbita pepo subsp. pepo
ACGTAAGTCCAACAGTGTTTTCCAATGTTTAAATGTATTCTGATGTTTTAAATTTTTCCGCTAATAAAGATGAGTATTCTTAGATTTTTATTCTGCATTATAGATGAGCATGAGACGTTAGTGGCGACTCTAGATATGTGGAAATTTAGGGTCGTTACAGTTGGTATCTGAGCTCTAGGTTTTAGATTCTATAGACTAGCCTACGATGTNTCAGGTCCCAACGTCGATGCCCCATCACCGTCAGGTACGCCTTG
>NW_019665667.1:0-254 GCF_002806865.2 Cucurbita pepo subsp. pepo
ATTAAATCCCAGCCACTAACTTCTTTTGTTGGAGACTATAAGTACCCACAAATTATTATGAAAAAATCAGATTTGTGATGAATGAAATTGATCTCTCAAGTTGAGAAGTTCCCCTTCGAAATTCGAGCATCCCGTGTGAGCCATGCAGTCACACTTTGACATTGTGTGGTTGAGTGACATTGTTTTCTCCTTATTCATTGTAATTTANCTCCTTATTCATTGTAATTTATCCTGATACAAACAAGTTTATTCTT
>NW_019665668.1:0-254 GCF_002806865.2 Cucurbita pepo subsp. pepo
AAAATAAAAATAACAAAATAAGGAAGAAAAAAAAAAAAAAAACTGACCACCCCTCCTTCAATCTCTCATCCCCTCCCCTAAAATATCTTCTCGAGGAAAAAAAATGCATATGATGGAGAGATGGTTAGACAATAATGATGGAGAGATAGTAGNAGGCAGATAAATTAAGATAAATTAAGAGAGATATAGGTTAGTAGTCAGATTTATCTTTTCGGAAGGATATTAGCAATTATTTAGATATGAGTTAGAAATTT
>NW_019665669.1:0-254 GCF_002806865.2 Cucurbita pepo subsp. pepo
GCTCACCTGTTTTCAGCCCGGTTTCCACTGTTTCGACCCTCCCGGACCTGTTCGGCCCCGATAAAGGTATCCAGGCCGTTTTAGAGCCGTATTTCACATTTATTAAATTATTGGTAAATTAATTGTGAAATACTAACGGAAAGTGGTGAACGGTGTGATAGGAAACAAACCCCGGCGTTGTAGGAAGCAGCTCTCACGGAACGGGAGCTTNTTACGAGAGCTTATGTTTAGCTATTTAGGGAGTACTTCGGCCA
>NW_019665670.1:0-254 GCF_002806865.2 Cucurbita pepo subsp. pepo
TATCTTGGGGACACTATGGATGCGGCCCACTTTTGTATATGGCATAAACAATGTAATCACTAAATTGTACATGCGGAGACATATGAGTGGGGGCATCCTATGCAATGAGTATAGCATAAGATCTGACCATGAAGAAAATCACTCTCACTTTATAATGTCGTTTACTGTTGAGACTGATTTTCTTTCGATGACCTTGGTNGATGACCTTGGTAGCTCGATCTTAATCCTGAGCTAACCATGAACTCCTGTTTATT
>NW_019665671.1:0-254 GCF_002806865.2 Cucurbita pepo subsp. pepo
TTAAAACATGGACAGTTACTCAGTTTTTTAGCACGTGTTTCTAACGTCCCGGTTTGGGGTTTCAGAATTAAGATTTCGATTTTAAGCACTTTTTTAGTGCTTTATACACTCTGTTTCTTCGAAATTCTATTCTAAATCATCATGCCTAAGCATTCCCCACAAAAGTTTCTTAAAACATGGACAGNCATGGACAGCTACTCAGTTTTTATAGCAGTGTTTCAAACGTCCCAGTTTGGGGTTTCTAAATTAGGGTT
>NW_019665672.1:0-254 GCF_002806865.2 Cucurbita pepo subsp. pepo
TTGTCAAAATTTTTGTCAGGATTGATCAGGCTCAATCATTTTATAATAGAATGTCAAACAAACGGAATGTATAAAATAGTAAAAGAGTGCTTAAAATTGAAACCATAATTTGAAAACCTTAATCTGGAAGATTTGAAGTACGTGCTATACAAACCAAGTAATATGCGACATTTTAAGAAATTTTTGTGGGGAATGNATTTGAAGTACGTGCTATACAAACCAAGTAATATGCGACATTTTAAGAAATTTTTGTG
>NW_019665673.1:0-254 GCF_002806865.2 Cucurbita pepo subsp. pepo
TCTCGAAACTTTTGTGGGGAATGATTAGTCTTGATCATTTATAATAGAATTTCTAAGAAAAAGAGTGCTTGAAATCGAACCCTAATTCGAAAACCATAATCTGGGACGTTTGAAGTTCGTGCTAAGCAAACCAAGTCACGGTAAACCTGTTTTAAATTTATGTGGGGAATGATTATAAAGTAAAAGAGTGCTACAAAATCNGTTTTAAATTTATGTGGGGAATGATTATAAAGTAAAAGAGTGCTACAAAATCG
>NW_019665674.1:0-253 GCF_002806865.2 Cucurbita pepo subsp. pepo
CTTCTGCTCGAATGAAATGTATAGGAACTAATATAGGACAACGATTAAAATGTATTAATATTATTCCTAAATCAAATAAATTTTTAACTTTAATATCCTGATAATTATTATTTTTTAACAAATCAATTAATTTTTTTACATCTTGAAATAAATCTATGGAAATTAATATATTATTATTGTTTTCATCCCAAAATAAAGGCAATACAAAACTCATATTATTACGTATAGAGCTAAAAATACTGGAAATATAAAG
>NW_019665675.1:0-253 GCF_002806865.2 Cucurbita pepo subsp. pepo
TTTTTTTTTTTTTTTTTTACTACAGAAAGGTCACTCATCGATTCTAATTGAAGTAAAATTAAGGTCAGTATCAAAACTAAGTGAAAGACTATTAAATGGAGGTCAAACAAGTGAAAATTGAACACACGTGCACTGCTACACGCGCATGTTTGGGTGGTGTGAGTGCACCTATTGTGCTACACATGGTGCACTAGGAGAGATGGGGTAGGACTGAGTCAGGTAAGGCGGTCGGCTTGGGTCACAGGTATTGAAC
>NW_019665677.1:0-253 GCF_002806865.2 Cucurbita pepo subsp. pepo
ATGGCGAACACGTGCTGCAAAACTGAATGGAGAGCACGTCTGAGAGAGCTGACAACACGTGTAAGCTTACGGCTAGAGCAACACAACCATTCTTCTATGGAGATGCATTTCCTCGGCCCAACCCGATTCGAACTCCATCCAAGATTCGTGCGCGACCTAGGGGACCAATACTCGACTCGAACCGCTATCTGACCCATGGATCGATGAGTTTTCCCAGAACTGATCAAATCGAACACCAATTAGAGGTCGCGAT
>NW_019665678.1:0-253 GCF_002806865.2 Cucurbita pepo subsp. pepo
ATCATACAACATCATAACAATTCAATAACATGTAAATAAAAGCTACACGATACATGTTTATTCATTTATCAAAATGTTCGATCCAACCTAGTCCTTAGACATTTCCACAGTGAACTCAGTTGTAGTTTAAGATTAAAAAAAATGATACCAAATCTCAGATCTTGTTTGGATTTCCACTTAGCTAATTCACACATGATTCCACGTGCCTCATGCTACTTAGGTCAGAGCATAAGCTAGTAATGCTTTTGGCTTC
>NW_019665679.1:0-253 GCF_002806865.2 Cucurbita pepo subsp. pepo
AGAGTTATAATTAGTTTGGGAGTTTTCTAAAATTAATTTTGGATACTAATGAACATCAATCTATTGGATGTTCTTGCCACCCGCTTTACTAAAAATCAAATTCCATAAATCGTTTCAAGTGGACATTTCAAACTTAGTGAGCTTCTTTTTGTTTAGTGGGGTTGTGGGGCTGTTGTTGGTTGGATCTCTTTCTGTGAGTTGTGTTCTTTCTGGTTTTGTTGAGCTACTCTTTCTATTTATTTTTGTACCGTTT
>NW_019665680.1:0-253 GCF_002806865.2 Cucurbita pepo subsp. pepo
TGGCAAAGTTTGATATTGAGTCGGGAGAAAAATACATAAAAACACAAACTAGAATATGCATCGCCTAATCCACAGGCTAATCCCAACAACTAAGAGTTATAAAATAGTAATAAAATAGATTAGAAAAAAGAGACGAGTATTTATATCATTTGTGGGTGTGACTAACTCTCCGTGAGGTAACTGTATAATTTTCCAAGGTAAAAGAGCACCTGACCAACTCACCAATTTGAGTTTTGCTCACGTCCCGAATGAA
>NW_019665681.1:0-253 GCF_002806865.2 Cucurbita pepo subsp. pepo
TTGGCATTCTGGTTTGCATCAAGAACAACAAGGAGAACTGACATATTGCAAGGGGCTAAGGGCGGAGCGTGTACGACTGAGAGGTTGACACATGTCAAGAAGGGAAAGTGGAAGTGCATCGGCCGCAGCAAGTGATATGAATTCAACTATTGACCCTTTGCATATACCCGAAGGACCAATTACAAGAAGAAAGGTTAAGAAGATTCAAGAGACCTATACATTGCTTCAAAGGCTAGCTAGTGTACAAGTTAAA
>NW_019665682.1:0-253 GCF_002806865.2 Cucurbita pepo subsp. pepo
AGACAAACTCGATTTTCTTTGTTGAGAAGTGACACAAATCTAAAAGTGGTACTTCATTGTACATATGGATCGATTTTCTACTTGAGAAATCTGAAGCATTTAAGCTCTTCAAAGAATTTAAATACTAGGTGAAACAATGATGTGGGTCAAAGGTCTTAAAACATATCGTGGAAGAGAATTTACTTCATCAAAATTCACAAATTTTTGTACTGGAAATGGAAATGGGATAAGAAGGCAACTTCCAAATCCGTAT
>NW_019665683.1:0-253 GCF_002806865.2 Cucurbita pepo subsp. pepo
TTGTTTGTTTGGGCATTGAAAGCCAAAATAAATTTGTTTTCTTGTAAGCCTATGTGATTTTGAATGAGATAGAGGGTTAGGGTTTTGGGGATTGTGACACATCAAGGGCACAGCTAGGGTTAGAAATGTCTCTCTCTTCTTTAGATGTGACTTGTCTGTTAGTCACCACCATGTCATCTTATTTCCTAGAACTAATGATGCTCATACCATTTGCTTCATGTTCTTATGTCTTGCAATCCCCTTTCTCATTTTG
>NW_019665684.1:0-253 GCF_002806865.2 Cucurbita pepo subsp. pepo
GGAAAAGGTGATTATAAAAAAAAACTGTTGTTTTGCTAAACAAAGCATTGGAACAACGATGAGAACAGCAGCTATGGATTGCTGTTCCCTAACCTAACCTTTTTTGCTACTCACTGGGTTGGGTTCCAATCTCCTTCTCGGCCCTCTTCTTTATCCTTCTCCTCTCTCTTTCTTCGCCTCTGTCTCTCTCTGTTCATTTCTTGTAATAACAGGCGCACCTGGTCTTTCTTTGACACCCTAAATCCACATCCAT
>NW_019665685.1:0-253 GCF_002806865.2 Cucurbita pepo subsp. pepo
GGTCTTCTTCTAAAATTTCATGGACAACATAATTCATCTAAAGGTTTGTGGCTCTGGCACTTCATTGAAATAAATGTTCATTTATACAATAAGGTTGGAAAACTTTGATTCCATCTACTACATCAAAGTTTTACTAGTTTCTGCTTTACATTGTTCTCCAAATCAAATTTTCTACACTTAGCTAAAGGTTCACTAATCGACCTGTTTGTCCCTGCGTTCTCAAAATCTCTCTCTTTTTTTTTTTTTTTTTTTT
>NW_019665686.1:0-253 GCF_002806865.2 Cucurbita pepo subsp. pepo
ACCCACTAATCGCTTTTCCGGCAAACAATTGATGAAGGAAATGAATATACGCATTGGGACCGTACATCTGCCCATTTGTTTCTGTTACAGTGTAGTTTTCGAACTTCAAATTTGATTAATTATTGTTGATGATTTAATGATTACAAAAATAAAATAGTTAGAAAATTATTTGATCCATCAAAATTTACCTTTAATAATTTATTTGTTAATGACATACCATCGGCTACTTTTGTAATTATTTTATGTTTTTTGG
>NW_019665687.1:0-253 GCF_002806865.2 Cucurbita pepo subsp. pepo
CCTAATAGACGTGTTTTAAAATCGTGAGGCTGATAGTGATACCTAACAGGCCAAAAGGGATAATATCTACTAGCGGTGGGCTTAGACTGTTACTGAAGCTATCTTCCTCCATCTTTTGCATTCCAATTTTCCAGAAATGCTCACCCCATGGTTGAACTAGACCTACTCTTGACGCTGCTTGGTTAAATACATACTTCCAATGGATTGTTCAGCTCAATCTCTCCCCTTTAAAAGCCTTAGCCCTACCACTCTC
>NW_019665688.1:0-253 GCF_002806865.2 Cucurbita pepo subsp. pepo
TAATCTGAATCTTACTCTCCTTGTAGTAATTTCCATATCATTTGGTATCAAAGCCTCCCCTTAAGTTAATGTCATATCATATCAATTCTCTTGAACTTTGATGCTTAATTTTTTCGTTCATAAGTTCAAAAGATTAGACTTTTGTAGTTCTTAAAGGTCGTAAACTTGAATTTGTGTAGTTTATATAAGAAAATATGACGTATAAAAACTTTAAGTCATGTTGTTTTCTTTATGAGAGGTATGAATCGTATTT
>NW_019665689.1:0-253 GCF_002806865.2 Cucurbita pepo subsp. pepo
TTTTGGTCATGCAGTTCTTCTGAAGCCCTTAACTTTTCGTTATACTTCTCGATTTAAAAATACAAAAAGAAAAGCAGGATAGTGCTACTCGTATCATCTATAAATTTAACTTATATTGTGACAAACCCCAAGTTTTCAAATTATGCACTAATATTATCATATCTAATCTTCGGGGATGACCAGCCGAGAATCGAACTCGGGTCTGTACCATTGCAAGGTACTATTCTACCACTAGACCACTGGTGCTTCTAAC
>NW_019665690.1:0-253 GCF_002806865.2 Cucurbita pepo subsp. pepo
GATACTTGGAGCAACTTCGAGGGACGAAATTTAAATGTACTCATGTTTATACAGTATTTGTTAGCTCCAGGTATTTTGGATGATATAGTATTTGTTAGCTCTAGGTGTTTGACTATGTGTTCTCCCTGTGGAACATGTTTATCTACATAGAGCTAGGGTGTTACAGTTAGGTTGGATAGACCATGACCAAGATCAGGATGCCTCTAGTAGCCTGAGACGTTAGGATCGTGAGCAACGGTTAGAGGGACTAGAC
>NW_019665691.1:0-253 GCF_002806865.2 Cucurbita pepo subsp. pepo
ATACGTGGGGCAGTTTTTCTCGAAGTGTTCACTCGAAGTTTCTAGCTTGAATTTCTACATGTACTAAAGTTTGTACATAGTTGTCTAACTTTCCTAGTAATCGCCCCAGCTGGTTGGAGAGGTTTGGAGAGGAGAACGAAAAATTCTTTATAAGGGGTAGAAAAACACGTTGTAAAAATATTGAGGGAAAGCCCGAAAGGAAAAGCCCAGACAGGACAATATCTGCTAGTGGTGGGCTTGGGCTGTTACAAAT
>NW_019665692.1:0-253 GCF_002806865.2 Cucurbita pepo subsp. pepo
ATATATATTATTTTATTTTCAAGATTTAGTTAGTTTTTGCTTATTTTTAAGAATGAGTGGATAGCATATATCCTATTTAAATGTTGGGAACATGAACCTTGTACTTCTCATCTCATTTATATTTCTCATTCTTAACACATAAGCAGCGACTCCAATAGGAGTCGTATCATGATGTGGGAGACTTTTCATGTAATGATGCAGACCATGACAATAGACCAAAAAGTGCAAGCATCTCATAGCCCAAGTACGATGG
>NW_019665694.1:0-253 GCF_002806865.2 Cucurbita pepo subsp. pepo
AAGAACTATAAGAATCCTTGGTAAATGCCCAAAATATGCAGTAAATCTAACACAGGACCAAACTAACATCAAACATTACATACAAGCGCTACCAGTTCCAACTAACATCATATATTCCACTAAGATTTTTCACGCAAATGTACCTCATCATATTCCCAAACAACTTCATCTCGGAGTTGAGTCCTAGGAGGCAAAAAAATGAAATCCTAGGGAGAGGAGATGGAGATAGAAGGCAAACAAGAAGGATATGGAT
>NW_019665695.1:0-253 GCF_002806865.2 Cucurbita pepo subsp. pepo
GAAGACATATTACAATGATTGGCAATTATAATTATGTATAGTTAGATGGTAATAAAATTCCAACATTTTCCCAACATATCTGACCTAATTAATGATAAACGACATTAAAAAAAAAGGACCATTTTCGATTGTGTAAAGAATTTGAAAGTGTTAAAACACTCAATTCTTAAATAAAATTAGTAATGGGTCATAATTTATGCGGAAATTACTACTTGATTACCCTACCAAAATGCTGTTTGTTAAATCTCTAATC
>NW_019665696.1:0-253 GCF_002806865.2 Cucurbita pepo subsp. pepo
TCTAGCTATTCCAAGAGTTGTATCTCATTAATGGCTCGGACGCCCGGAAGGGGGCCTTCTTTGCCCTCCACCTAAGCTACCCAGGAAAGGCCCAAAGCAAATCCTATCCAGAAACATTATGCTATAATCTAGTTAAAAATTAAAAAGTTTCTAGATAGCTGAAACTACAAATAGATTCACAAGGCCACAAACAAACGCGAGTCAAGCACAAGATTGTACCAGGCAACTTCTTGGGTTTTCTCATGGGAACAAA
>NW_019665697.1:0-253 GCF_002806865.2 Cucurbita pepo subsp. pepo
ATTAATCTTTTAATCATTTATATATATTTAATTTAGTAGATCGGTTTATGTTTCAAATGAATATCATATTAAAATTATTCTTCCTTTCGATTTGATTTTCTAAATCGTTTTGAAAATAGCTATTTTTACCAAAATTTCAGCAACGATTATTATCCATATTCTTACTGCAAATGAATTTGTCCGCTTGGTTAGTTGTTCATATGAATTTGGTTTTTTTTTATCGTGTTTTATAAGATTAAATAGAAGTTTTCTA
>NW_019665698.1:0-253 GCF_002806865.2 Cucurbita pepo subsp. pepo
TAAAGCATATGATACTTCTAATTGATGTATAAACTAATGGCTACGGTTGGTTTTGTCAATTGTCATTGACAATCTACACTATAATGTCACATTCATAATTTAATAACATGAGATATCAGATTGAAATGGCTGACCTGTCTTTGCCAGTGCCTTCAACGCTCCACCATTCATCTATGAAGCTCAACCAATTTGAAATTGTCCTCCAAAGTAATCAGTGGAATAGTCTCCATCACCTTTAAAATGAAATTACAAT
>NW_019665699.1:0-253 GCF_002806865.2 Cucurbita pepo subsp. pepo
ATTAATCTGGGCTGAAGTAGCAAATTGGAATTGGGCTGGACCTTTTCGGTTCGGCTTTGCTAATACCCGGCGTCGGCCCAGTTATGAATATGGGCCGAATGAGCCAATTGTTGAATTGGGCTGGACCTTGAAAAATCCCCGGCGTCGGCCCAATTTTGAATATGGGCCGATTGAGCCAATTTTTGAATTGGGCTGGACTTTTGGTTGAGCTGTGCCAAATCCTCGGCGTTGGCCCTGTTATTAATCTGGGCCG
>NW_019665701.1:0-253 GCF_002806865.2 Cucurbita pepo subsp. pepo
TCTTCCATATGAGCTCTCATTGTCTTGGAATTCGTAATATCTGCTAGCTTGTTCCGCACTCTGCTTCCGATCGACAATCGCTTCGCCATTTCAAATCAGCGAATCGTAACACAAAGCCCTAAGGAAGGATTTTCGCCAATAATTGGGGATTTGTGGTGTCTATGACGAGAGGAAATTGCGGTTTTTATGCAAGAGAAAACAGAGGAAATTAGAGAGGAAATTAGAGAGGAAAGAAAAGCCCTAATTGCAGAGA
>NW_019665703.1:0-253 GCF_002806865.2 Cucurbita pepo subsp. pepo
AAATATGAGTACTATCTTCTTCAAATTGTTAGTTCATCCCTAGTAGTAATGTGAATTTGGTGTCGCTGAAAGCATGTAAAAGCAGGTTCAATATGCAAATAGTACTAACCCTAAGGAAGGAGGGCCATAGAGAACACTAAGGAGGTTGATGAGACAGTTAGCAAACCTGTTAATGAAGAGGGCTTTCTTCTTCTCCTTCTTGCTGGATAAACAGAGTAGAAGCTGGAGATACGTCTTCTCCAAGCTCAAGAGC
>NW_019665704.1:0-253 GCF_002806865.2 Cucurbita pepo subsp. pepo
ATGAAGATGACATTTGTATAGATATACAGGCAATGTTCAACATTATTTATGGCTTACCCTTTACCTCCTTCCGCCGCCTCCTTGGAACAGCTGGGTGATCTGAGCCTCCACATCCTTCGCCGTGTACATCAAATGCCGGTCTGTACGCTTCGACAACTCCGGCAAACTCTGGTACCTTTCGATGAAGTTTTGATATGCAGGCATTAGGATTTTGGTAACTGAGATTTTTGCTTCTTCTCTAAGCTGATTCTCG
>NW_019665705.1:0-253 GCF_002806865.2 Cucurbita pepo subsp. pepo
TTTAACTTGTACACTAGCTAGCCTTTGAAGCAATGTATAGGCCTCTTGAATCTTCTTAACATTTCTTCTTGTAATTGGTCCTTCGGGTATATGCAAAGGGTCAGTAGTTGAATTCATATCACTTGCTACGGCCGATGCACTTCCACTTTCCCTTCTTGACATGTGTCAACCTCTCAGTCGTACACGCTCCGCCCTTAGCCTCTTGCAATATATCAGTTCTCCTTGTTGTTCTTGATGCAAACCAGAATGCCAA
>NW_019665706.1:0-253 GCF_002806865.2 Cucurbita pepo subsp. pepo
AGTACGACTGTGACACCAAACACTCGAATTGTCAATGCGATTGATTCGATCCTTAGAAGCAAGATGCAAGATGAAACTCCAAACAACATCCAAACTCCACCTTGCTTCCCCGTTGAAGTTGTTGAAGTAGTCGACGATGCAATATCCCAACCCATGATGCAAATAGAGCAAAAATCTAATTTCTCTTAAGCTAAGTGAGTTTGTTTCCTTTGTATATCTTTTACAACTTAGGGTTCTTATTGTTTTTTAATAT
>NW_019665707.1:0-253 GCF_002806865.2 Cucurbita pepo subsp. pepo
ATAGATATTCAGAGTTCCAAACATATCGTTAACGATATCGACGTCGAATTCTCAATTGCTTGATATTCAACAAGCAACACTAGAAACATTGATGAAAAGATCAACAGCAGAGACCATTACATACATAGACCGTTCGATCCCGAAAGTTTAGAATTGTTGAAGAACAGGATAGATATCCCAAGAACTTCTAACATAATATGGCTTGATCTTACAATGTTTATACACATGTAAATTGCACGGCATGTTTCAAAAA
>NW_019665708.1:0-253 GCF_002806865.2 Cucurbita pepo subsp. pepo
CTATAACAACATGTAAAAAGAAATCGAAACTCAAAATTCATTCCAAACATGGCGTAAAAACACGGATAAATTTGTGAATTAAAGAAGCATCAATCATCAAAGCGATCAACGGTACCAGCTACCTCTTTGATCTTTCGCCGATTCGGCGGCGATTTTGCAGAGTGGTCCTTGAACAGGGCAACGACCATGGCGATCGAGGAAGAATTTGCAGACATCGGTCGTGGGTTTTAGGGCATGACAAGGTGGAAGAAAC
>NW_019665709.1:0-253 GCF_002806865.2 Cucurbita pepo subsp. pepo
ATTGCAAATCTCTTTTACTTTTTCCTTCTTTTTGACAGGACCAGAGAGAAAACCCCATTTACAAGAAACTAGAGAGAGAAAAGCCCAAGAACAACCAAGAAATCTAGAGAGAGAATCTAGAGAGAGAGAGAGAGAGACATTGGATTTTTTTTATAAAAAAAACCCCAATGTTTGTGTTCTCCCCCAAATTTACATTCTATTTTTGAGTGTTTTTCATTTTTTATTTATTTTTTATTTAGTTCCATTAATCTTT
>NW_019665710.1:0-253 GCF_002806865.2 Cucurbita pepo subsp. pepo
CATAATCATCACGAATCTAACTAAATTACTAGAATGATTCAAAGGTCAGAGGTCGAAATCTCTAAGAGAGAGAGTGTATATATATATATACCTTAGCATGTACGTTGAATGCCTGACACTCGCGCGTGTCTGCTCGGCGTGAAGTATCTTCACTGACCAATTGGCCTTCAAGTACAGTTAGAGGACATCCAATGTCCCAACCGCCACAATCGCAGAGTCCACCCGACCTCCATCGTTCCTTGAGGGTGGAAGG
>NW_019665711.1:0-253 GCF_002806865.2 Cucurbita pepo subsp. pepo
AAAAGCAAGCGAAACGACGCCGTCTGACAGACACAGCATTAAGCAGAAGAAGTCAATGCCCGAACCACAAACCTTGCTGACTGGACAGGGCCCCACTTTCTGACAGTATTGTCAGAGATCAAGGATTTTATCTGGTGCGTTCTTGACTTCCACAACAAACCTACACCTTCATCCACATCCATACATCAAACATTTTTACCCTAATCTCTCTCTTATTTACCCTCCAAAAACTACTACTTACTATATTTATAAT
>NW_019665712.1:0-253 GCF_002806865.2 Cucurbita pepo subsp. pepo
CACCTATTTTGCTCTTATAACAATATTGTTTTTCTTTTTTAGTCAATAGTAGAAAAAAGGAAGAAAAAAACAATATTGTCTTTTTTATGTCAGTTCTTTTATTGTCTTTTTAGAGTTGAATAATAATAAAAGTTATACATAAATTGTAGTAATCTCTAATCTTTTTTTCTAGGGGGAATACCTCTATGGATTAATATTTGCGTGTTATATTACGTTTCCATCTTTGCTTGCTGTTTTGTGTTGTTACTCATTT
>NW_019665713.1:0-253 GCF_002806865.2 Cucurbita pepo subsp. pepo
AAAATAATAATAATAACCCAAAAATAAATTAGTTTTCCCCTATAAATATGTGAATGGCCACCCTCACAAAATCACACCTTTCAATAAATCCAAACCTCTCTCCTTTTCTCTCCCATTAACCGCTTCCTTAATTTCTGAATTTCTTGTTGAACAAGATGAGCTTTAATGCCTCTGCTACCGCTCTCAGAAGGTATCAATTTTCCATTCTTTTCATTAATTAATTAATTAATTAATTAATTAATTAATTAATTAA
>NW_019665714.1:0-253 GCF_002806865.2 Cucurbita pepo subsp. pepo
TATGCAGTCAAAGCTAAGCAAATCAGCTGTCTAAGTCCTAGCCCCTTTTGAGTTTAATGAATTGGTAGAACATATCTTCTGGATCATTGAGATTTGATTCATTATTTGCAAGTGCTATGGAGTTTCTAGATGTGGACATTTCATTACTTGAGCTTGATAGCCTGGTTCTTTCCATCTGAATCAAGCTTGGATATTGTAATTTCTAGACTAATTTATGGTTTTTGCCTTCTCTATTTGACTTTTAGCTGCTTTA
>NW_019665715.1:0-253 GCF_002806865.2 Cucurbita pepo subsp. pepo
GTTGGAGGTAAGTAAAGCTAACCTTTCTTTACAGTCTGGCTGCTTCATAGTGGTTTAGAATCAAGAGAACTTAACTGCTCTGCTCCAGCTGGCTTAACTGCTCCTTCCCCTGCCTGAACCTTCTCTGAGTTGTAAGTCTTTGTTTGAAGGGAGACTCCGGAAGAAGAAGAGAAAGAATTGATTGAAGACGAAACGAAAGAAGAATGAGACTGAACTACTGAACCGGAACCGAGTAAACTATCAGCTTCTCTCC
>NW_019665716.1:0-253 GCF_002806865.2 Cucurbita pepo subsp. pepo
TGGTTACATAAACCGAATTCTATTGCTTCAATTTTCTTCTCATTTACTAAAAACATATGAGTATATGATCTGCTACTATATATAAAACAAATGAAAGAATGTGACCAGGCGATCGACTAGCTTCCCGTCCAGCTCGACCTGGCTATAAATTAAATACGTTCTCAACAACGAGCTTAGTACATTTTCATTCAAAGTTTGTCTCATCTTCTGCAAAGATATTATATATAAAGTCACGAAACCGCTTTGAGTATTG
>NW_019665717.1:0-253 GCF_002806865.2 Cucurbita pepo subsp. pepo
ATATACATGAATGGACTGTAAAGTAATGGAAAAAGATGAGATTTTTCTGGTTTTTTCTCTTAAAAAATAGAGTGAGAGACGGAGGATCTTTTAGAGCAAAAAGTATGCCTTTTTTGGATGTACAAGTTTTTACCTGATTTGGAAACAAAACCACAACAAAACTTCCCCCAAAACCACGCATAGATTCCTTCCCAGATTAAAGCCTCTCAAACAACCGACAACCTACCACCCTCCCCTTTTATATATATATATA
>NW_019665718.1:0-253 GCF_002806865.2 Cucurbita pepo subsp. pepo
TGAAGAACAGAGTATGCTCTGTTTAGTTGAGTCCCTAACAACGGATTCGGAGTCGGAGTCGGAGTTGGAGTCGGATTCGGAGTGTTCCCTCCTCCGCCAACCCAAATACCTCCTCCGCCTCCGCCACCGCCACCGCCAAAGCCAAAACGAACTCCGCCACCGACGCCGACAATAGCTCGGGCGGGGAGAATTAGACCACTTAAAAACAGACCGAAAAAAACCCAACACTCCATTTTCGAGTTCACGACACGCA
>NW_019665719.1:0-253 GCF_002806865.2 Cucurbita pepo subsp. pepo
AAACAAAGGTTTAGATTTGGGATTTTTTAATAACTAAAACAAGTATTTTGCATTCATTTTTTGAGGAGCTCATTGAAAGCTTACCTTAAATAAGAAGGGACACTTTGAAATATTAAGCAGCTAATCTTTTCGTTAATATTGTCTCCTCTTTCCTTCGGACTTCTAATATTTGAATTGGAATAATCAAGGTATTCATATCATTCGACTCCTCTTTTCTTCTTAGACTGTTCTTCTTGTCTGTTTCCTTTTGATT
>NW_019665720.1:0-253 GCF_002806865.2 Cucurbita pepo subsp. pepo
CATCCAACTTTCCTCGGCCCAGACAGATCACCGCGCTTCAGCCTGGCCCACCTCCATCTGCTCTTTTCAGAATGGCCCGACGCTCGCATGACCTAAACAACTAGCCCATGACCCGCGCCCAACCCGATTGCCGGCCCAGACTCGCTCCTTCATCTAAACCGCTTCTCTGACCGGCGACGCGACCCGCGCCCCTTCCAGCTTCAACTCGGTTACTGGTAGAAGGCTAGTCATGGAAGAAATGATTATACCATAC
>NW_019665721.1:0-253 GCF_002806865.2 Cucurbita pepo subsp. pepo
CACTAATCTAACCAACTCAAAATTAATATGGGACTTTTATTGTACTTCAAACAATTGTCCTCGTAAACACAGTACCACAGAACCTTTCCTTTTTAGGCTTACTAATTTCTTTATTCGACTCCGAAACATTCTACCCACACGATTAAGTTAAAGACACAACCCTCGTAACTCGTAACAATTGACTAGGACGTATATTGTTCATTTGGGCTCAGGCCCAATAGAATAATAACTCCAATAATATTGACATTGAATT
>NW_019665722.1:0-253 GCF_002806865.2 Cucurbita pepo subsp. pepo
ATGCATCTAATGAAAATCAAAGAGTAGTTAAATCAACTAAAGCACAATAAGGACACAATTAAGAGCATAAGTTCTAAGAAATACAATTGAACTCATAAAAACATAAGTGTTAAGAAATACAAGGTTGAGCTCGAAGGCTTCCATGCTCTCGCCTCGACTATTCCATCTAACGCTGGTAGTTTCTTAGTTTATTATTAAGTTTTATTCTCATTGATTCGTTCTTTTAGTATCTTATTGATATTAGGAGTTGTTT
>NW_019665723.1:0-253 GCF_002806865.2 Cucurbita pepo subsp. pepo
ATTATAGACACCAAATATTGTCTTCTTAAATATAAAATCTTTATATATTTTACCTTTTCGTTTAAGTTTCACAAGTTCGAACAAAAAAAAATAAGTGTTTTCTTCGATGATGAAAGCATCCATAATTTTTTTTTTGAATCATTTCAAAATTAAAGTTGGTAATTGATAATTATTTAGTTTTTTTAATAAAAATCGATAATTATTTAGCTTTTATAATTGTGTTGAGTAATTTTCTAATCACTATTTTCATTTT
>NW_019665724.1:0-253 GCF_002806865.2 Cucurbita pepo subsp. pepo
TCTCTCTCTCTCTCTCTCTCTCTCTATACGTATCTATAGACTATATAGAGAGAAGAAATAATCGAGCCCAGCTGATATGGTGTACAACCCAATATTTCTCATATAAATGCCTCCCATCTCTCCTCTCTCCATTAATTGAAACAACCCAAGTTGCCTTTCAAATTTTGTGTGTTTCTCCAAGTGAACCCTCCAAAACAAAAGAAAAAAAAACAAAACCCATTTCATATTCAATCCCACTTCCATTAAAAAGACA
>NW_019665725.1:0-253 GCF_002806865.2 Cucurbita pepo subsp. pepo
TTTATATTTTCAAAACGTAAATTGTTTTTATTTTACTCTTATTTTCCAACTAATTTCCAGTTCATTCCATTCAATAAAAAAAAATTATATTTATCCGTAATAAATAAATAAATATATATATATATAAATCTTCTCCTACCAGACCCGTTTCAAAGCTTTGAGGGAAAGCCCAAAGAAGACAATATCGGCTAGCGGTGGATCTAGGTCGTTACAATGGTATCAGAGCCAGACACCGGACGATGTGCTAGCTTTC
>NW_019665726.1:0-253 GCF_002806865.2 Cucurbita pepo subsp. pepo
AAGCCCCACTTATTATATCGGAATCCATAACAAAAATGTGAGTACCTATTTTCGATTATTTTTTTCCTCTACTAAGGATATCAGGGAATCATCTCTTGATTCATCAAATATGTTGATAAATACCCCAGTTATCGCAGCATACTTATATCTATCACCCTATAACCTCACTTNCAAATGATACCACCACCTAAACTATCATATAATGGAATAGTCTTCCCTAAAGTAAATGAAAGATTGTTGGATCTAGGTAATT
>NW_019665727.1:0-253 GCF_002806865.2 Cucurbita pepo subsp. pepo
GCACAAAAGACTTAGACACTTTCATCATCGAGGTTTACTTCGGATTCAATCAAAGAAGCTGGTAGAAGAAGTCACTGACATTGATGAGGACATGTCTCCTTGCCGTACTTGTAATTTTGGGAAGCAACATAGGCAACCCTTTCCTAAACAGGCATGGAGAGGCTCGAAAAAGCTGCAACTGGTTCATACTAAGCTTTGTAGTCCTCAGCNGAATCCTCAGCGAACACCATCATTAAATGGTAATCTTTATTAC
>NW_019665728.1:0-253 GCF_002806865.2 Cucurbita pepo subsp. pepo
ATGACATGTTACTATTACGAACAGAAAAAGAAAACTGTAAATATCAGAAGAATTGGGAGAAATCTCTCATCTAATTCAAGAATGACTAAATCAAATCTAATTCAAATAACTAGATCAAATCTAATCCAAATAACTCAATCAAATCTAATCCTAAGAGTTACCCTATCTATTTGGTATCATATTTATGTCTCGTATCTATATCTCNATGACTCTAGATATTTTGCTTTTATAAATAGATATCTTCACGAAAATA
>NW_019665729.1:0-253 GCF_002806865.2 Cucurbita pepo subsp. pepo
ATTAACCACAAGTTCTATGAAGGAATTGAGTGCTGAAAGTGACTAGAAACCCGTCCCCCAATCCAATCCGCCACTAAAGAGCTTCAAGGAAAACTCAAAATTCCAATCCGAGGATACACAAGAATCCATCGAGCTAGGACGATCCCAATAAGTTTCTACACCTTCAAGGAATGTTTCCATAGAAGACCACAAAGAGAAATAACCNCAACCTTAGGAACGTGCCCAATTGAAGAAAATCCGTTTTGGGCTCAAA
>NW_019665730.1:0-253 GCF_002806865.2 Cucurbita pepo subsp. pepo
TTTGCAGAACTCAAAGGTACAAGAGTGTTTTTTCTACCATCCTTTACTAAAGAATACCGTTTCAAATAGCCATCATACATAACCCTCCTGTCAAATTGCCATGGTCGGCCAAGCAATATGTCTCCAGCATGCATTGGTAAAACATCACAAAGAACTTCATGTTTATATTTTCCTAAAGTAAAAGATATTAAAGCTTGANCCATTGAGCCATCGAAGCTTGTAAGGTTTAGGATGGTATTGGGTTGGAATTAGC
>NW_019665731.1:0-253 GCF_002806865.2 Cucurbita pepo subsp. pepo
ATAAGTCCTCTCTCTATATGGACATTACTCTCTTTTATCTAATAAGGCTTTCTTTACTTACAATATCTCTTTTATCTATAAGGCTTTCTTTACTTACAATAAGTCCTGTAAGTCCTCTCTCTATATGGGACATTACTCTCTTTTATCTATAAGAAACATTACTCTCTTTTATCTATAANATTACTCTCTTTTATCTATAAGAATGGCATAGCCATGATATAATAATCCTTATATAAGTATCTTTTCTTTTTCT
>NW_019665732.1:0-253 GCF_002806865.2 Cucurbita pepo subsp. pepo
AATCTTTGGTAGCAAACTCAGAATGAAGCTTGCGAGTAAAGATGTCAATAAGAGATGAGTTGTTGTTGGTAACAATAATGTCATCAACATAAAGAAGCAAATAGATAAGGTTAGATTGCTGATGAAAGACAAAAAGGGACGTATCAGCGCGACTGCAAGAAAACTCAAGTGTGAGAAGAAATGAGCTAAAACGCTGAAANGCCATAGAGAGTTTTCTTTAATAGACAAACATGAGTGGGAAATCGAGGATCAA
>NW_019665733.1:0-253 GCF_002806865.2 Cucurbita pepo subsp. pepo
CATTTTCAGCAACTGGTTCAATTGTTTTAGCAACCAGTTCAATCGTTGCCTCCGAGATTTTTCCTTCTTCGACTGTTGTCATCAATTTCAATAGTTTTCTCCCAGTCCAATTTTGTTTCACTGTCAAAAAATTTCCAATCTCATTCACGATCTTCCTCAAAAGCTACATTACGACTTACTATAATTTTATTTGGATTNCAATTTTGTTTCACTGTCAAAAAAATTTCCAATCTCATTCACGATCTTCCTCAAA
>NW_019665734.1:0-253 GCF_002806865.2 Cucurbita pepo subsp. pepo
TGATCCTCATAGGAGGTATCCTTACCTTGTTGAGACCCTTATGATCCTTACTGCTTCACCAAAAATGGTCTCGTAATTGCATCTCATTTGGTTAACACAGGTCTTTCCTCATACGAGACGCCCCGTAACATAGTTTGCTTAAGTATTNAACATAGTTTGCTTAAGTATTAATACTCATTTGAGCTACGTACGGGCTCTTTTGGCAATAAGGAATCCTTGCATGAGTCCTTTGCGTTCACCTAGGCTAACTCAT
>NW_019665735.1:0-253 GCF_002806865.2 Cucurbita pepo subsp. pepo
CAACTCAGCCACCCTAACTATTTATTATAAAATCTAACATTAATTGGAGAGGGGAAATAAGTATGGTCGGTATCTCTCTATGAGGTGCTACCTCTGCATGGCTATCTGGGACTACATGGTACCTAGCCTAGGGGTGTGCTGAGTACCCCTATGCCCATCTAGTCCCCCTATGGGGGGCGCGACCCAACCCGTTCCCATGTAGCTAATGGNATTGCGAAATGGCTAAGAGCAGTAAGGACTGATCAGGGACCCC
>NW_019665736.1:0-253 GCF_002806865.2 Cucurbita pepo subsp. pepo
GGGACAAGTCATTGAGCGAAGCAATGAGACCAATAGTTCCGACAAATGAGCGAAGCGCAAACATCCTTTCATTTGTTTACAGTGAGTTCAAGCAAGCAATCAAGGAGAAGAGAAAGAGAAGGAGCTAAGGGAAGGAGAAAGAGCTGGTCCAGAATAGGGACAAGAAGGGAGAATTCATCTTTCTTACAGGAGGGAGTGAAAGAANTAAGTGGTTGAGCGAAGCAGCTTTAATAGGAGTAAGGAGCTAGACAGT
>NW_019665737.1:0-253 GCF_002806865.2 Cucurbita pepo subsp. pepo
CCTACCTATGATAAAGAATTGTTTGTAGTTCATATATTGCACGTGCCACAACACCACTTATGGCGTAGAGAATTTGTGATCCACTTTAATCATGAAAACTTGAAGTATGTGAAGGGTCAAAGCAAACTGAACCGTAGACATGCAAAGTGGGTGAAATTTATTGAAACATTTTCGTATGTCATCAAGTATAAGCAAGGTAAGGATAATANTTAGTTATCTAAAAGGTATGATCTCTTTACTTCTCTTACTGCAA
>NW_019665738.1:0-253 GCF_002806865.2 Cucurbita pepo subsp. pepo
AGAATAGAGAAAGAAGGGGTAGAAGTCATAAATAGGCAGGCCAGCCAGGCAATGGAATTCTGAGACATAGAATAGAGGAGTGAAATTAGTCTCATTCATAAGGAGGCCTTACAGTTCCAGAATAAATAGGTGAATGAGCTAATCTTTCTTTTTCAGTTCAATCAGGGGCAGGNTACGAGGGGCAGGAGCGAAGCTGTGAAACCGAGTTTACGAGGTTCAGGGTTGAGGTTCAGTCTGATTTTCTTACTGTTCC
>NW_019665739.1:0-253 GCF_002806865.2 Cucurbita pepo subsp. pepo
GACTCCACATTATTCTCTGCGTGGTTGTTGACATAAAAAGCTGCACATGACCGGGTGCTCTTTGACGGCCTAATAAGACCCTTCTGCAAAATATCATTGATTTCTGCTCTGCAGAATGTTAGTAATTTCTTATTCATTTGAATAGGTCGGGCCTTCGTAGGAATATTTTTCTCCTCGAAGTTTTTGACATAAGGAAGATGAAATNAACTATCTGTTGCTTCCTATTCCAAAAGGCATTAGGGATAATTGAACA
>NW_019665740.1:0-253 GCF_002806865.2 Cucurbita pepo subsp. pepo
AAAAATACAGAGAACGAACAATGTTAATTGGAAACATTTCTCTAATGAATTCCTTGAGAACTTCTATAGTAAATGGACTATACAGAGTTGTGATCAGGCAAATATTGCGAAGCCCCGGTATCTATTACCTGTCAGAATTGGACTATAACGAAATTTCGATCTATACCGGCACCATAATATTTGATTGGGGAGGAANAAGTGCGTGTGAGTATGAAACATAAAAATATCTATACTAGTTCCATCATCAGCTATG
>NW_019665741.1:0-253 GCF_002806865.2 Cucurbita pepo subsp. pepo
ATTGAAAATGTCCTAGCTTGTGGCAGTTATAGCACTCCACTGTGGCCTTGTTGAAAGTTTGTCTGCCTCGTCTGGTACTGCTTTGACATTTCCATTGAAAATGTCCTAGCTTGTGACAGTTATAGCACTCCACTATGGCCTTGTGAAGATTTGTCTGCCTCGTCTGGTATTGCTTTTACATTCCCATTGAAAATGTCCTAGCTTGTGANTTGTTATAGCACTCCACTATGGCCTTGTTGAAGGATTGTCTGCC
>NW_019665742.1:0-253 GCF_002806865.2 Cucurbita pepo subsp. pepo
TGCAGCAAGAAGGATACTTCGTTATGTGAGAGGAACTTTTTGTTTTGGGGTATTCTACAAGAAAGGAGATGATCCCAAGATGGTTGGCTATACAGATAGAGACTATGCAGGTGATATAGATGATCGTCAAAGTACTGAAGGAAGTATTTTCATGATGAGTGAAGGAGCTATTTGCTGGTCTTCAAAGAAGCAACCTATTGTANAGGCAGCAACAGCATGCTCGTGCCAAGCAATTTGGTTAAGAAAAATGCTT
>NW_019665743.1:0-253 GCF_002806865.2 Cucurbita pepo subsp. pepo
CAATCAATTGATTATCAATTATGGTTAAATGTTAGTAAAGAATATTTAAATATTTGCTTGGGACTATTAATATAGGAGTGTGGTATCCTAGAAATGTTGAGTTTAAATTGGTAGGATATTCTTATGTGGGTTTTGCACGAAGTTTACTTGATCGTAAAAGTACTAGTGGAACTTGTCAATTTCTTGGTAGTTTATTAGTTTCTTGGTNTGGGTTTTGCACGAAGTTTACTTGATCGTAAAAGTACTAGTGGAA
>NW_019665744.1:0-253 GCF_002806865.2 Cucurbita pepo subsp. pepo
AGCGTCAACAACGCTGGATTTTGCAAAGCTAGAGGTCGTAGATGCTTACAGACTTTCACAAGGTGTTTTCTTTTATATGTAATTGAACTTTTGAGTCCATGCAAATGATTGGTTGAATTAGTATGAGTTTAAGGAGACAGAGGAGAGAGGAGAGANAGTATGAGTTTAAGGAGACAGAGGAGAGAGGAGAGAAGAGAGACTTTGTTAGAAAGTCACCCATAGGTAATCTCCCAAGATGTTTTCAACTTCTTTT
>NW_019665745.1:0-253 GCF_002806865.2 Cucurbita pepo subsp. pepo
GCTGCGATGAATGCCACGAAGTCTCCTAGTTCTACCCTTAGATAGGCGAATGATCCACCTAAACAAATAATTACAACGAGCTCCTGTAGTTAGTAATTTAGAAAAAATTAAAATTTTGAATATTGTAAAAGTATTGTTGAATTTTTGCCCTTTATATTTATAGATATTTTATACTTCTTGCATTCAAAATCTAAATTTTGTTTCAACNTTTGCCCTTTATATTTATAGATATTTTATACTTCTTGCATTCAAA
>NW_019665746.1:0-253 GCF_002806865.2 Cucurbita pepo subsp. pepo
AAGCTCACCTCTTCTTTACCAGTAACAATTTCTTTGCCTTTATCACTAACGAGTAAATCTCCCGAATTTCTTTCTAAATCATCCCTACAAATGTCATTAGAAATGTTATTGCAAGATTCATCAAATACCACACGCATAGATTCTTCAATAACTAAAGTTCTCTTATTGAAAACAATATAAACTTTACTAGTAGATGAATAACCAAGAAANAATATAAACTTTACTAGTAGATGAATAACCAAGAAAAATACCA
>NW_019665747.1:0-253 GCF_002806865.2 Cucurbita pepo subsp. pepo
GTTCACATTCTCAACCGGAGCCCTACTTTTTCTGTTAGAGACGTGACTCCACAAGAAGCATGGAATGGAAGAAAACCTACAGTAGACCACTTTAGAATCTTTGGGTGCATAGCATATGCACACATTCCTGATGAGAAAAGGAAGAAACTTGAGGACAAGAGTTTGAAGTGTGTGTTCCTTGGAGTAAGCGAGACTTCTAAGGNAACTTTGACAAAAAGAAGACTTGGACATGGGAAGAAAAGATCACTGTGAA
>NW_019665748.1:0-253 GCF_002806865.2 Cucurbita pepo subsp. pepo
TTTGTTATTATATTTTTTCATTTTCACAATTATTGATGCCCGCATCACCAAACCAAACTATTTGTTACTAATATTTTGATATTTTTTTTATTTTCACTATTATTGATGATGGGAAATTTAGGTTTTATGATGTAAAAATCATGGGGATGTNATGTAGCTCAGATGGTAGAGCGCTGGCTTTTCATGCGAGAGGTACGGGGATCGATACCCCACACCTCCAAAAATAGGACTATCTATTATTAAATATATTATT
>NW_019665749.1:0-253 GCF_002806865.2 Cucurbita pepo subsp. pepo
CTTATTGTACTAGGCATTTAGCTTTAATCATTGACACTATTATTGGGGTGACTCCCGTACAAGTTCCTTTAAACTTATAGTTGGGTCTAGTTGGTGTCAAAAATACCACTTCCTTCTCATGGTAATCTATAATAGTATAGTTTTTGGCTAACCAATCCATTCCTAATATGATGTTGAAATCCGTCACACATGTTGAACACNCTCGAGAAGAGAATACAAGATATTCTATAGAATACTACTGCTTTTTTTATTG
>NW_019665750.1:0-253 GCF_002806865.2 Cucurbita pepo subsp. pepo
CAAGGCTTTAGAGAAACCAAAGGATGAGAAACGACGTGAAAAGCCAGTCATAATTGGGCAGAAGTGTCCTCATGAATCAAGAGGCTCTGACCGTCCACCACCATTACGTAGGCACCGTTCCAATAATAGACCCACTCCTAGATGGGATGAGCGACGCCCTCCCCGACGTACTGACACGAACTCCAGGAATCAAGATGGGGCCAGAGNCGAACTCCAGGAATCAAGATGGGGCCAGAGGGAGGAGAGAGGAAGG
>NW_019665751.1:0-253 GCF_002806865.2 Cucurbita pepo subsp. pepo
TGCTTAGAGTAATACCTAGCATTCTTGAATTTTGAGTCTTGGGGACTTTGGTCCCTTATGTTTGAGTGGTACCTACCATTCTTCTTGTCTTGGTGGTTGTATAACTTGTTCTTGGTTCTTAATCTTATAAGTTTCTAAGATTCTTATTTTCTTTAGGCGTAAGTCGTTATATACATTCGTGATCATATGAACCCATCGTAATAACTNTGAACGTCATAAGTTCATAATGGGCTCCTTAGAGGATTCTAGAAGG
>NW_019665752.1:0-253 GCF_002806865.2 Cucurbita pepo subsp. pepo
GATCGCTCTTTCTCTGTCATCTACTAAATGAATGGCATTGGAAGTAATTCTCTCTTGAGTAGCCATCATCACTGGATTTTCAAACTCCCGATTTAGTTGGGCCATTGCTGTATATTCTATTTTGTCATTTTCTTTTTCTCCCTCAACCTTCATCTAAATGTTCTCTCTATTTCAGGATCCAAAGTAAANAGCAGTAAACTCAATTCTTCAGTAGTAAATACAGCAGTAGGAAAACTCAGCTTACTATGACTTC
>NW_019665753.1:0-253 GCF_002806865.2 Cucurbita pepo subsp. pepo
CAACTGCCGTATGAAAGAAGGGACCTCAGTTAGAGAAAATGACCTGGACATGATGGTCCATTTTAATGTGGCAAAAGAAAATGAAGCTGTCATTGATGAGAAGAGTCAAGTCAGTTTTATCATGATGTCTCTTCCGAAGAGCTTCTTCCAGTTCCGCACTAATGAGTAATGACTAATGATAAACTTCTACCCCACAAAATATTATTGNTTCTCAATGTTGCTATCTCCAAGAAATTACTACGAGGATCGTCCT
>NW_019665754.1:0-253 GCF_002806865.2 Cucurbita pepo subsp. pepo
CTGGTTAGAGAGCAAAACATTCCTAGCCTCGCTTGATCTAATATACAAGCCTACTGATTTGGCTTTTCTCTCTTTTTTTTCCTGTAGGCTGAGTGTTACTCTCTTGCTTTTCACTCAAGCTCTTTTTTTCACTTGATTCTTTTTCAATCTCTNTCTACTTTTGCATTAGCCTCTTGCCTTTTCTTTTCAAGTTTGTCATGGTCAATAAATAGATCTTTTGGAGACAATGGAATAAGAGTAGTTTTTCTACCGT
>NW_019665755.1:0-253 GCF_002806865.2 Cucurbita pepo subsp. pepo
TGGATATGGTATGATACTAAAGCGAGAAAACAACTTTTCGGCTCGACTTAACGACCCTGTCTCAAACGGGATAAAAGATCCTATGTAAACACCTATGGAATTTGAGTCCAAAATGGCCCGGAAGTGAAAGTGAAAAAAATTTGTATTTTCACCAATTATATGTGTAAGATTCTTAATCTTGAGCGTTCCTTACAGATTCGTCGAAAAANNATTTTTTCCGATAGTGATTCGGGTGCCTCCATGAGGGTATTTT
>NW_019665756.1:0-253 GCF_002806865.2 Cucurbita pepo subsp. pepo
TAGCAGATATTGTCCTCTTTGGGCTTTCCCTTTCAGGCTTTAAAACGCGTCTGCTAAGGGAAGATTTCCACACTCTTATAACGGGTGGTTTGTTCTCCTGTCCAACCAATGTGGGACATCACAATCCACCCCCCTTCGGGGCCCAGCGTCTTCGCTGGCACTCTTTTCTTCCTCCAATCGATGTGGAACCGCCCCCNTACTAGCACACAGCCTCGGGGAACAGCGAGAAGGCTGGCACATCGTCCGGTGTCTG
>NW_019665757.1:0-253 GCF_002806865.2 Cucurbita pepo subsp. pepo
ATTTGAAATTCATTATTCAACTTAATTGTTGAATTAAAATGTAGAAAGTCAAAATGTTGACATTTAATGGAAAAATCCATGTGAGTGGAATTTTGAGGTGTAAAAATTTGGTTTAACCAAACTTGCATGTTTGCCAAATAAATCCCACAAGTTTAAGTGGAATTTTGAGTGTCAAAATTTGGTTAACTCAAACCAGGTTTGCCACATANCAGGTTTGCCACATAATCCCAAACATTTGAGTGGAATTTTAAGT
>NW_019665758.1:0-253 GCF_002806865.2 Cucurbita pepo subsp. pepo
AAGAAACTGCGTGCATAAAAGAGTAAAAGATTGCTTGAAATTGACTTCTAATTCGGAGACCTTCATGTTGGACGTTTGAACTACGTGCTAAAAAAACCAAGTCATGATCGACGTTTTTCAAAACTTTTGTAGGAACTTATTAGATAAGGCTTGATGAGTTAGAATAAAATGTCNACATAAAAAACTAAAAGATTGCTTCAAATCAACCCCTAACCGGAAACCCTTATTTGGGTTGTTTGAAGTACGTGCTAAA
>NW_019665759.1:0-253 GCF_002806865.2 Cucurbita pepo subsp. pepo
ACTTTTAAAAAACGTCGACCGCGAATCGACTTTTTTAGCACAGACTTCAAACTTCCCAGGTTAGGGTGTCTGAAATAGGGTTTAGATTTTAAGCACTCCGTTTTTTCTATCGAAATTCTATTCTAAATCATCAAGGCTTANTACCATTCCCCACGAAAGTTTCGAGAAACGTCGACTGTGGCGCCGTTCTTTAAGCACGGACTTCAAACGATCCGGATTAGGGTTTCCGAATTAGGGTTCGATTTGAAGCACC
>NW_019665760.1:0-252 GCF_002806865.2 Cucurbita pepo subsp. pepo
AGTTGCAATCACCTGTAAGTATAGTTATCTTATCAGTTTTATTTTGCCGTAAAAATAGTCTGCTTCTATTTTCATCTCTCTCTAATTTCATTTGATACAAAATACCAAAGCTGTGAAGTGAAATTATGCACATCAATGATCAACCTTTCTTCTTCTCTTTCGTCCCTTCCATCTTTTTATTTTAATACAATGTTGTGAGATGGATAATTTTGACAGGATTATAGTAAATATGTATGGGGAATATATTAACTG
>NW_019665761.1:0-252 GCF_002806865.2 Cucurbita pepo subsp. pepo
ATAAAATAAAATAAAAAAAATTAATATTAAAAAATAGAAAAAAAAATAATTGAAAAGAAGAGCCAAACGACATCACTGATCATAACCTCTCAGGCTGAGAGAGAGCGAGAGGGGTGGGGCGTCCACAACTTCACATTATTGCTATCCTTTCACTCTCATTTTCAGGCGCGTGGCTTTTACACGCAAAATTGTATCATACCTAAGCTTAAAAAGAAAAAATCTAAAAAATATACATAGCAGTGTGTAACACGT
>NW_019665762.1:0-252 GCF_002806865.2 Cucurbita pepo subsp. pepo
ACCGACCTTAGAGTTGCATCCAATTGGGACTGTGTTTGAGTTTGGGCTTAGAAGCCTGCTTTTGGGCCTTTGGGCCTTTACTCCATTGTTTGAGCTCTCACCTTTGATCTTCAAGTCGGTTTGATTTTCAACTACAGTTTTCCACTTCTTGAACGTGACAAACAGTTGTATTTTAGAAAATAAATTCACATTTTCATGCTGAAATAATCGATAAATGTGATATAAAACTTTGATTTGGCAAGTGATAAAACT
>NW_019665764.1:0-252 GCF_002806865.2 Cucurbita pepo subsp. pepo
AACAGTAGCTAATATTAAGAATTCAGAAAAATATTGCATCCACATTACATTAATGCTCTTCTGAAACTTGGTATTTAATGGTTAATTTTCCCTTTTTAAACTTAAACTCAGTAATATTAATCTGATTGATTTCAGATAAGTTTTTTACATGAGTCCCCCCGCAAGGAAATGCACCTAAATCTCCAAAGCCGACTTCACGATAACCATTGGAGTTTTGAGAAATCTGTGTTGCAAATGCTTGCTGAATATATT
>NW_019665765.1:0-252 GCF_002806865.2 Cucurbita pepo subsp. pepo
ATTATTTGTGACTTCTTTAGTTGCTAACACGATAACAGCTTCATCATAGATTCTAGCCTCGGAGAGATAAAACATTACGTTGCTGATTTCTCTTGAAAGAATAGGCTCGACCATTTGTAAGTGTGAAAAGCTATCAATTTCTTTGGCTCCAGCGTTGAGAAAGTTCGCTTTGCTAGCAAGACTGTATCGTTTGACAAAGTTGCCATTACCTAAGTTACGTAAAGCAACAACGGTGGAAGACACCTGAGTCGG
>NW_019665766.1:0-252 GCF_002806865.2 Cucurbita pepo subsp. pepo
TTTAAATAATTAATATTTGATAACAAAATTTTGGGTTTGTTTTACCAATTTTAAATTTAATTTATGGTAAGGGAATAAATTAGTGGACTATAACAAAAAAGTACCTAAGGAAATTAAATAAATTAACCGATAAAAATAATAAAATAAGTATAAATTACTTAATCTAATAACAAAAAGTATATTAAATAGTTAAACTAATATAAAAAATTAATATTATTGAATAATGTTTTTGAGTTTCATAGAAAGTAATAT
>NW_019665767.1:0-252 GCF_002806865.2 Cucurbita pepo subsp. pepo
ATGAATCATGAATTATAAAATTCTATTTAGAATTTGCCGATAATATAGGAGATGCATGGAGACATGGGAAGTTACTCTAATCAATGGAAAAGTAAAAATTGCTGTACTTTGTACCCACATGTTTTTTATTTCAAATAATGAAAAATAGTGATTAAATTTTATATTTCGGAGTTGATATTTATCGAATGATAAAACAAACCATTACTGAAGTCTAAAATATTGCTTTACCAAAATCAATTTATTTGAAAGTGG
>NW_019665768.1:0-252 GCF_002806865.2 Cucurbita pepo subsp. pepo
TTAACTATTTAAAAATATTAATTTATTTTAACCTTAAAAAAGAACAAAAGAATTAAATCCCGGGAAAAGTATTGCCAGTCGACTGTGACAAAAACCGAAGTAGGGTTCTAGCTCCGTTCAAGTTCACAAGAGGGAAGGCTGTGCTGCAGTGTGCCGGTGAATGAAACCGACAAGAACGGAGAACATGGGGCGTCGGGTGCCATTAGCCGGAATGGAGACCTCGATCATGGCTACCGACGCTGTAGAATTCAT
>NW_019665769.1:0-252 GCF_002806865.2 Cucurbita pepo subsp. pepo
GCGGGAACTGCCCCGTAGGTTCTATAAACGCGTTTAATCTGCTTATTGTGAAAACTGGCACTTTACTCCATTTATTATGCATTTGTATGTATGGAAAACCTCTCTTTTCTTTTAACTTGCCATACTTCTTATCTGCAGGTATGCCATATGTGGTGATCTAACAGTTAAAAAAATTGCATTAACTAGACCATCTACCAAGGCAAGATTAGCAAATATTGATGGTGTCAACCAGGTATACCATTCACGAGTAAA
>NW_019665770.1:0-252 GCF_002806865.2 Cucurbita pepo subsp. pepo
CACAAAGATATCTTCTAAAATGAAAATGAAAATGAAAATGAAAATGAAAATCAAGTGGAAGGAAGGAAGTTCATTACGAATTATCAATGAATTGACCAACATCTCTTTCAAAGGGAAATATTATAAAGACGAGAAGAGAATTTTGAAAGACGTTGATACCGGCCCAAAATTCTTCCCATAAACGAATGCAAGCCCTGCTCCCCACAGAGAATTTAATGTAGTTGATAAAGCTCGGTATGCAATAGAAAATGG
>NW_019665771.1:0-252 GCF_002806865.2 Cucurbita pepo subsp. pepo
CCTGAGTAAGCTTAGGTTTTCTAAGCTGCCTGTACGGCAGTGCACTCAAACTGATAGGTCACATCCTGATCTGTTCTTTTCTAAGCTGCCTGTACGGCAGTGCACTTTGAAGAAGTATCAACCATTCGCGCTTTACTTTTCTAAGCTGCCTGTACGGCAGTGCACATTATTTAGCTGGTCAACCACCTCGTTTTTCTTTTCTAAGCTGCCTGTACGGCAGTGCACAGTAGAAACGGATAAATTCATCCTGTA
>NW_019665773.1:0-252 GCF_002806865.2 Cucurbita pepo subsp. pepo
AGGAGCATAAACTAAAACATTCGGAAGCTACCAAGTTTAGTTATTAGACCAGTAGCACCACATTAAAATGTTCTTTCTAGAGTATCTGTTTATACGAATAATAGAAGTTCTGTTATAGCCATTTCTGTACATTCAATGTACTTTACATTGTTCTAGAAGTTTTGCTATAGCCATTTCTGTACATTCAATTACTTTACGTTCGTTTGGAAATAGGATTGTAATTCCCGTCATTGGTCCCATTTGACTAATAAA
>NW_019665774.1:0-252 GCF_002806865.2 Cucurbita pepo subsp. pepo
TTTAGGTTTAAAAAATGAAATAAAGTGTTCCTTCCTCTCAAAGCTTTATGAAAGAAGTATTGTTTTTCATTTTTTTAAGGATCTTCTCGCCCTGCCGTCACCATTCCTAAATATTATAACTTTGAACCGATCATGGAGACAACAATTTTCTATTTACAATATTATTCGAGAATGTTAACACATATAATTATTAGAATATCTTTTAACTAAAATTCCTATATAATTCTCTTTCAAATTATGGGTTATGATATT
>NW_019665775.1:0-252 GCF_002806865.2 Cucurbita pepo subsp. pepo
CATTACATATTACTCTCAGTCTCACAATTTTAAAACGCGTTAGTTGTTCCCTCTCTCCAATCAGTGTGAAATCTCACCCTAACTACTATAAACAATAACCCTTACAATATCATTCATTATCATATATTTTATTTAATTCTATTTTTATTTTTGTTTTAATATTCCATTTGAAAATATCTAGGTTTGAAGTGTCGCATCTTTACAAGGAAATGTAGAACCAAGTTGTAAAGGGTAAGGGAGGAGGGGGCCAAC
>NW_019665776.1:0-252 GCF_002806865.2 Cucurbita pepo subsp. pepo
GAAACCCTTACCGGATTCTGCATGGGGACTTGAAGGAGAGGTCGGCGCTGTTCGAGGAGGCCAACTCCAAGCCTATGGCCCTCTCCCATGATATTGGTCCAAGGGTGTTGCCCTCCATTTATAAAACCATCCAAAACTACGGTCAGTCTTTGAACCCTCATACAAGGAGGGTTCGTAATAGATGTTTGTATACTTTCAAATTTGTAACAATTTGACCTGTGTGTGCAGGGAAGAGTTCATACATGCCGCTTG
>NW_019665777.1:0-252 GCF_002806865.2 Cucurbita pepo subsp. pepo
GGTGATTTATGACCAAATAGAGTGAACTAAAGAAAGAGTTGCGGAGTCAAAATAGAGTAACTTGGAATCAAAAGTTGGAATGCAATAAACCTATAAAGGGCCAAAATGAATAAATAGGCCGGTCTAAGGTACTTGTGTTTGAGAGTTAATAATCCTTGTGTTGCAACAAATGTCAATTCATGTATCATTTTTTTAGTCTTTCTTCTATATTAGAGCCAGGTTTCGATCCTGAGACCTGTGGGTTATGGGCCC
>NW_019665778.1:0-252 GCF_002806865.2 Cucurbita pepo subsp. pepo
ATTAAGAGCTAGTTGGCGAACCCCTAATCAACTCATATAACCGCTAAAATCACATACATATAATAGAGAAATAGCATAGCGACGTAAAATGGATACTCTGTCATAAATATCTTATTCATACGATTCATAGTTCATAGTTCAATTCATACCTTTTTTTTTTCTAAGGAAATCATGCATAATAATATTCTAACGTATATCATCTCATATATATATATAGTTCTCTATGAGGTATGTTTTCAATTCCTTTCATCA
>NW_019665779.1:0-252 GCF_002806865.2 Cucurbita pepo subsp. pepo
CTACACAAACTGAGAAAAAAAAAATAATAATAAGAGAATTATGTCTCTTGGTTCATATCACTGTGGAAGAAAGAAAAAGGAATTTCCCGTTTCACTTTCGGGAAGGAAGGATTAATCAAACTATTGATTGGAATCCAGACACCTCCGGGAAAAGCATGAAAAAAAGGCTAGAATGGTACGATCCCTCTGTCATCCGAGAATGAAAGGGGCAATCTCGTAGTTCTTGGTCTGTGAAGATACGTTGTTAGGTGC
>NW_019665780.1:0-252 GCF_002806865.2 Cucurbita pepo subsp. pepo
ACATGGATAGTGATTTACTAAGAAGGTTTTGGACATACCCTTATAACCAAAGATCTAGGTGACAGACCCAAGAGTACAAATGTGTCAAGTCTCTGACAAGAAGATCAATCAGTATCATACTTGAACAACACAACAAACTAGATAGAGATACCTTTTTCTACCGCACGTCACCTCATGTCTCAAATCTAATGTTTCTTTAATCGATACATGAGAGTTGATTTTAAGGTATAACATACTACGCAGGCACTACAC
>NW_019665781.1:0-252 GCF_002806865.2 Cucurbita pepo subsp. pepo
GCAGTCTACTAGGGAGAGGTTTCCACACTCTTATAAGAAATATTTAATCTTCTCTCTAATCGATATGGGATCTTACAATCCTCCCCCTTGAGGGCCTAGCGTCCTCGCTGGCTCACTGCCTGGTGACTAGCTATGATACCATTTGTAACAACTCAAGATCATCGCTAGCAGATATTGTCCACTTTGGCGCCTTACGTATCACCATCCGCCTCACGGTCTTAAAATGTGTCTACTAGAAAGATTATTCCACAC
>NW_019665782.1:0-252 GCF_002806865.2 Cucurbita pepo subsp. pepo
GGGGCCCAGTGTCCTCGCTGGCACTCGTTCCCTTCTCCAATTAATGTGGAACCCCCTAATCCACCCCTTTGGGGCCCAACGTCCTTGTTGGCACACTACCTCCTGTCCACCCTGGACTCAGCCTTCTCGCTGGTACGTCGCCCGGTGTCTGACTCAGATACCATTTGTAATAGCCCAAATCCACTATTAGTAGATATTGTCCTCTTTGAGGTTTCTCTTCCGGGGCTTCTCCTCAAAGTTCTAAAAACGCGT
>NW_019665783.1:0-252 GCF_002806865.2 Cucurbita pepo subsp. pepo
ATGCCAACCGATTTTGTTGGAGTCTTACTACAACTTTTTCATCCTTCACTTTTCAGATCTGAGATTAGAGGTGTTATGGTCATATTTCTATGTTTTGCTTTGTTTTATAACAAAAGTTCAATATTAATATGAGTAGCTTTGGTCTATTATTTTCGACAATTGCCGCCATCACAAAAGTCACGAGTAGAGACAGAAAGAAAAAAAAAATAAAGCCACTTCGAATTTGTAGTGGTGAAGAGAGAGAAACAAGAT
>NW_019665784.1:0-252 GCF_002806865.2 Cucurbita pepo subsp. pepo
GACTTGAAAATTAGCAAAATACTTAAAAGTGCTTATCAATATCAATTAGAGAAGCATTTGAACATAAGATAATCTTAGAATTGTAACCATGCATTGTAACCGTTCAAGTCCATCGTTAGCAGATATTGTCCTATTTAGACTTTCTTTCAAATTTTCCGTTAAGGTTTTTAAGACGAGTCTGCTAGGGAAAGGTTTACACACCTTTATAAATAATATTTTGTTCTCCTCTCCAACCGATGTGGGATCTCACAA
>NW_019665785.1:0-252 GCF_002806865.2 Cucurbita pepo subsp. pepo
AAGTAATAATTCATAATTGAGTAAGGAAAAAAAAGTTATCCCATAAAATTAATCGAGGTGTATGTAAGTAATTGACCCCTTTCACTTCTGAAGCCAAGAGATCGGTGCACAAAAATGTCCTCAAAGACAATGTTTTGAAACATTGCGAGGGCACCCAAGAATATAGTATCCACTGCTAGAGGTTGTGTAATAGTCGTTGACTCATTTCTCACCTAGTTTATTAGGTTATTGAGTCGATTAAACATGCGTATT
>NW_019665786.1:0-252 GCF_002806865.2 Cucurbita pepo subsp. pepo
TCCTTGAAAGGATGATCGGACAAAACTATGGAAAGAAAAGTTTTGATGTCCCAAGGAAGGGTCAGGTGCCAGCCAAAAGGAGAACAAATTCATTTCAAAATTTCTGAGCATATGGGTAAACCTTGTTTAATGCATGGAATCGTTATATCCTTAAAAGATCGTGATAACTAAAAAATTTTACTTACGCTGACTGCAGATAATTTCGATGAGCCTATTTATTCTTAAGTAGCTGTTGGATAATTCTGTGTTAAA
>NW_019665787.1:0-252 GCF_002806865.2 Cucurbita pepo subsp. pepo
ATATAGTACAGAGAGATTAAGGAATATTTAGCTGTAAAATAGACAAACATGGAGGATTATGGGGTTCTTTAATCTTTTCTTTGTCTGGAAGTGTAAGCCTGTTGGGGGTTTTGACTTTGTTACAGATATGGGGAATTATTGACCTCTCAAATGGAGAATTCCTTACCGTTTGGAATGGGGGGACGTTGCAAACCGCGTTCTTTAATTCACATCACTCTCTCTTTCCTTCAATCTTCTTCTTCTTCTTCTTCC
>NW_019665788.1:0-252 GCF_002806865.2 Cucurbita pepo subsp. pepo
TTACATTCGAATGAGAGCGATCTTGAAAATAGAATGACTAAGAAAGACTTAAAAAGAATTGAAAGTCATACTTATACCAATAATTTTTACCTCTTGTTCACCGACTCAATCATAAGAACTCCAAAATTAAAAGTATTTTGACTCTGATCTATTAAATACAAAATTGAAAATTATAAGAATTTCGTATAATACTGTGCGTAAAAAAAGTGCTTTGTGGAAACAAATTTGATTTGCAATATAATCATTTTATAT
>NW_019665789.1:0-252 GCF_002806865.2 Cucurbita pepo subsp. pepo
TCATGGCTGGATCCATTTCCAGATATGTGACCAGAAAAGGGTTTGGTTTGGTTTGGTTGAAACTGGAAAGGTGAGCACGTGAACGTGGGTTCTGTGGAGTGGAGTGGGGCGAGCTAGGATTGTGATAAAAAATAATAAATACACTAAAATTTTAGAACTATTTGTCTAACCAAATTTTGAGAGTCTATTAAGATAGGTGTCAAAGAAAGTCAAAATATTTTGGGCAAACTTTACTTTACCGTGCGAAAAAAA
>NW_019665790.1:0-252 GCF_002806865.2 Cucurbita pepo subsp. pepo
CCGAAGAATCACACAAAACAATTTTTCCCCTCACCAAATTCCGATCCACCGAGTTCACACCACAAAATCTGTTTCATATATTCACTGTCTCAAACTCTGTTTCTTCACCGAACTCAAAATAGTGAGTTTGGGATTACCTGGAGGTGCTGCTACTGAATCCTCCAGCGATATTGGGCACATCTCCAGCATAAACTAACGGATATTGCTTTCCCCCAAGATCAAATAAGTTGATTGCAACTCCCTGCACATTTC
>NW_019665792.1:0-252 GCF_002806865.2 Cucurbita pepo subsp. pepo
TCAAGCCTACTACTATTCAACAACTTCGGGCCAATTAAGCATAAGCTCCCGGACAAGGGAGCGGGCACTATTAACCAAGTCAAGGCTATTACTATTTAACAATCTAATTAAGCACGAGCCTCCAGGACAAGGGAGCATACACTATTAACCAAGTCAAGCCTAGTTCTGAATAGAGTGATCATACTAAATAGTTGTGGCCACGGACCACGAACACGAACCATAAGCACTTGTACAATGCTCAAATGACTATCT
>NW_019665793.1:0-252 GCF_002806865.2 Cucurbita pepo subsp. pepo
ATAGGGCAGGGTGGGGTAGAAGTTGGTTGTCACCTCTTTGAGGATATTAGAAAAGAGATGCTTTTGTAAGTAAGCAGGCACAGTTTGTTGAACATGGCCATCGTAGATAGCAAACAGCCCCAATTCATGTTCTTGAATTTGAACGAACTTAGCAACATGGTAATCTTCCATGGGATGGTTAGCTTTCCCTTTCACCAGGCAGAATCCATACTTGATTACTCCTTCATGGCTTCTTCCTTTACCGTAGTTCGA
>NW_019665794.1:0-252 GCF_002806865.2 Cucurbita pepo subsp. pepo
AGGTGGGGAAATTTTTAATTCGAAATAAAAGCACAATGCGGCCAGCCACCCTAAACGTAAGCCTATTTGTCATTAAAGGAAGCCATGAATTATTTTTAGCCTATTTTCTTTTTTAATGTGGTCTATGATAGAGACTTGGGCTTCCCATCCCCTATTAGGGGTGTACATGGTTCGGGTTGGGTCGGGTTGGAGGATTTTTTTGACCCAACCTAAAAGTTTGGGTTGGTTGGATTGGTAACCCAACCCAACCCA
>NW_019665795.1:0-252 GCF_002806865.2 Cucurbita pepo subsp. pepo
AATTATCTCTCCTCAATTTATCCTTGCGCCACAAAGTAATAGTTACTGCAAAAATAAACATAAAAAGATGTGAGATTTGAGAGAAAAGTAAAATGCTTTCAATTGAGGCCAGAGATTTAGAGATTTTGGTTTGTTATTACACTAAAATCTTATCTCAAATTTCTTTTTCTTTATAGTTATAAAAAATTAATTTAGGATCAAATTTATTTCATTTATCCAATATTTTATGAGATCATGTAATAATCAAATCTC
>NW_019665796.1:0-252 GCF_002806865.2 Cucurbita pepo subsp. pepo
CTTTTCTATATTGAATTAAAAATAAAATATAAAAAAAAAAACCGACAAATTTATGAGTTAAAAAAAAAAGAAGTAATGTTTTGGGTAAAAAATTGTCCATAATTAGGAAGGGAAGAGGCAACAAACTAATAGAAAAAGAAGGGGGAAGAAAAGGTATATAAATGGATGAGAAACCCCATAATCAGGGCTCTCTTCTCAGCTTTCCCTCTCTGCTCTTCTCTTACCTCTTACAAGGCCATATATATATATATA
>NW_019665798.1:0-252 GCF_002806865.2 Cucurbita pepo subsp. pepo
TAGAAGTTCTCTTTCCGACCTCTCACCCAATCGATACTCGGAGGGCTGCTTTTGCTAAAACTCGAGCAGTTTCTTTCTTGCTTTCGATATTCTTGTTGGTTGAGTATTTATAGATGCTTTTGTTATTCCCAATAATAGGGGGCTCGGTAACAGATTCTTCCAAAGCATGCCCTGCTGTTCGTTCCGCTGGCAACAATCCAATGAGTTCTCCAGGTGAACATTAGACATTCTGATGAAACCAACACTTTTCTC
>NW_019665799.1:0-252 GCF_002806865.2 Cucurbita pepo subsp. pepo
TCCTTGAAAGGATGATCGGACAAAACTATGGAAAGAAAAGTCTTGATGTCCCAAGGAAGGGTCAGGTGCCAGCCAAAAGGAGAACAAATTCATTTCAAAATTCCTGAGCATATGGGTAAACCTTGTTTAATGCATGGAATCGTTATATCCTTAAAAGATCGTGATAACTATAAAATTTTACTTGCGCTGACTGCAGATAATTTTGATGAGGCTATTTATTCTTAAGTAGCTGTTGGATAATTCTGTGTTAAA
>NW_019665800.1:0-252 GCF_002806865.2 Cucurbita pepo subsp. pepo
TACCAATGAAGATTTATTCCTTACTTATAAAACTCATGATCATCTCCTTAATTAGTGAATGTGAGACTACTCCCACCATGGACTTAAAACGTTCACAAAGTAAATATCAATAGAATAGCAAAAGTGAAATAACAATAATTTCAAAATAATGAAAACGCCTAATCTATTCTAAGGGCTACAATTTAAATAAAAAATGCAACTATCATGTGAAAGTAACCCATTCGACTGTGTAAAAAAAAAAAAAAAAAAAAG
>NW_019665802.1:0-252 GCF_002806865.2 Cucurbita pepo subsp. pepo
TTGTGGTGCAGATGGGAATATTTTGCTTGCCTCCTTCAGGTGTCATTCCACTTCACAACCATCCTGGAATGACAGTCTTTAGCAAGCTTCTCTTTGGGACCATGCACATTAAGGCATACGACTGGGTGGATGGCGGCGCTGTGAATGGCACGTCTACACGTGCCAACGTCTCGCGTGGCAGAGCTCCTTCAAGAAGTGAGTCTCTATGCAATATTGTTATGTGCTCACTCTACAATTGGTTGAAATAACAGT
>NW_019665804.1:0-252 GCF_002806865.2 Cucurbita pepo subsp. pepo
TACTCTTAGTAATTTAAACTAGCTAAACCTAATTAATAATTTAGACTAGCTAAACCAAATTTTGCATAAAATAATTTAAACTAACTAAAAGATAGTCATACTAACCTTAAACACTTCCAAAGAGTTGAAACTAGTAGGAAAGGGTTTGAGCGTATCAGACCCAAGCCAGACCCAAGCCAGATCAGCCAAAATGTTAGCTTGAAGCCGTCAGAAAATATATTCTCCGACTGACTTCGAATCGTTCAAGTGGGA
>NW_019665805.1:0-252 GCF_002806865.2 Cucurbita pepo subsp. pepo
AATCCAATCCAATCCAATCGGCTTCTTGCTCGAGTTGAATGAAAAGTCCCTTCCAGTTCCTCCACTCGGGTGCAGAATTTTATGAAATAATTTTGGGTCCGTGATCCGCGGGACTGCCGATAATGGAAGTTCGTAAAACATCAAATCGAATGTTTTGTAATGCGGGATTCAATGTTGTGCTACACTATAGTGGGCTATAGCTTAACCTTCTACATCCACAAGTAACCAAATTGGTTGTAGCCCCAACCAGAT
>NW_019665806.1:0-252 GCF_002806865.2 Cucurbita pepo subsp. pepo
AAAAGCAAATTTTTTTAATGTATTTTCATAAATCCTTCCCGCTAATCCACATGACGATCCATGTTTCAATGTGGTCTTGGTTCCTTAATGTATTCCTCCCTTACTCGAGCATGACATGTCCATCAGGTTCTGCCTTGGTTTGTCTATAAACCACATCCTACTAGAAAAGCTCCCACTCTGATACCATCTACTACGAACATCAATCCTTCACATATCTCCAAAATTGTATGATATTGTCCACTTTGAGCATAA
>NW_019665807.1:0-252 GCF_002806865.2 Cucurbita pepo subsp. pepo
TTGAATCTGCTCCCAAGCTTTGAGTATGCATTCTCAAGCACACCCTTAGAGGCTATATATACACACTTTCAGTGTCATATTTCTTACTTATGACCAACCCTTCATCCACCTTTCCTCTTGTATTGCAGTTCACTAAGTGATACAGTAGCTTTCTGTTATCTAAAGTTCATTATGTGGAAGAAATGACTGATTCTCATGATAACTCCATCCACTTGTAGTTAAGGTTCATGTACCTAAACAAACAGAGCCCTA
>NW_019665808.1:0-252 GCF_002806865.2 Cucurbita pepo subsp. pepo
ACAAAAAATCAATATATATCCTATAAATACTATTTTTTAATGTCTACTCTCCTAATAAATTGACTATATTTTATGCATAAAGTAAGCTAAAATAATTTATGTTTTTGTTATTTTATAATGCATTTAAATTCTATTTCTAACAAACAAAAAAAAAAAAAAAACACGTAGTAACAATTCAACACCTGTCGTTTATCACCTATATGCTCACTTTCGTTGGGGACAAATCAACGCACCTTCTTCCCTCATGTCGTT
>NW_019665810.1:0-252 GCF_002806865.2 Cucurbita pepo subsp. pepo
TCGTGTTTCTGGTTGTGATTCTAAACGAGCATACACCTCCGACAATAATTCGGGATCGACCGTATCGATATCATGAATACTCTTTCTTTTTCGCTGTTCTTTCGGTATTTGTTGGCGAGTGAAAAACTTTTGAGCGTGACTAGCTACTTGGATGTGTGTTTTTGTAAGCACGACTTTATTTGCGATGCTTTTCCAATTACCCGAGCCAAATATCGCCATTCCTACTAGAAATAACCTGCACAACAAAAAAAA
>NW_019665811.1:0-252 GCF_002806865.2 Cucurbita pepo subsp. pepo
TCAGATTCTTCCGGTCGTTTTCCTACCTACCTCACGGCCCGGCCCACTTAGCCAGTTGTGGAAGATGGGCCCACCAAAACGGCCCTTTTGGAGAGTATTATATATTAACATATTTGTTTAAATCTATATTTTATTCTAATTTAATTACGAGGGAGCTGTTTTTCAAGGTTGTTGTCACCTCTGCCCATCAATAACGGGGCAGAAATGACTATAGTTTCCTTTACACGTGTATAAATTAGGGCCAACTTTATG
>NW_019665812.1:0-252 GCF_002806865.2 Cucurbita pepo subsp. pepo
TTGTTATGACTCGAATACAAGGTAAGGCTTGTGAAAGAAAAAAAATCCCAAAGGAATTGGAGAAGAAGAGTATTTAGAATTCTCTTGTAAATGTAATTTCCTTCTCAAGAGAAAGTGAGAGAAATTTGTATATTGTTTGGCTCAACCTGATTGTCCTATTTCTAGGGATACTTGGAGAATCTTTGAGAAATAATATATTTGCATATATTAGGATATAATATCTTATAAAAATCATATTTAAATATTATAATA
>NW_019665813.1:0-252 GCF_002806865.2 Cucurbita pepo subsp. pepo
ACATGAAAAACTATCCATGCTCATTATGTCGTAAATAAGAAAAAATTGAAAAGAAATATTATATTTAGTGATCGATTCATTTGAAGATGCAAGGTATCAACCCCGTACTTTCCATATCAGAAGTGAGCGCTCTACTATCTGAACAACATCCCCACGACTATATTAGAAAATCCTAAACCTCCCATCATCAATAATTGTAAAAATGAAAAAGATCTACGCTCATTATTTCATAAATAAGGAAAGATGGAATAA
>NW_019665814.1:0-252 GCF_002806865.2 Cucurbita pepo subsp. pepo
TACCTATGCATTAAAACCCCAGCATTAGTCGTCATTTTTTTTAAAAAATACATGAATAAGATATCTGAAAACCATAGCCTGTATAAAGAGGTTTAGACCTCTTTTAAAAATGTATTCCGAGAATCAAAGGACATAATTAGTTGGAAAGGAATCAAAGAAATTTTGAGGATAAGGCTTCTACTTTCGATATTTCTTTTTGTAGATATGTACTGCTCACCTCTACTGTGGTGTTTTAATCACCAATGACTGCTA
>NW_019665815.1:0-252 GCF_002806865.2 Cucurbita pepo subsp. pepo
ATTTTTTCTTTTTTTGTTAAAATTTTGAAACCGATTTTAATTAATTACTCAATATAATTAAATGTAATTAATATTTTATTTAGGGCCAATTTGATTTTAATTTTTATTTACGTTTGGTACTGGATAAAAATACTTTTAAGAATTTCATATAAATAAATATTTTATTTTTATTACATTACTTAAATTTTAAATAATTAATTAATTAATCTTAATTATTTTACTTTTATTCAATTATTCAAATTAAATTTTAAT
>NW_019665816.1:0-252 GCF_002806865.2 Cucurbita pepo subsp. pepo
ATGAACAATTATGAAGTTGTAAACTATCCTACTTTTCATGTCACATCATGGTGGTTTATTAATATATACCTAAGATTAAGTGAAGGTTATGGAACTTTTTTTTCTTCAGAATACATATTATATCAAGACTAATTCAAAAGACTGAATGTGATTAACAGACCTGTAAGATGAAAGATTGAGAAGACAATAAGAAAATAACTACAAAATTTCATGCAAATCTAAAACTGTACAAACAGGTGTAAATTTTACAGT
>NW_019665818.1:0-252 GCF_002806865.2 Cucurbita pepo subsp. pepo
GCTATTAGCTCAGTGGTAGAGCGCGCCCCTGATAATTGCGTTGTTGTGCTTGGGCTGTGACGGCTCTCAGCCATATAGATAGTTCAATGTGCTCATCAGCGCCTGACGAGATGTGGATCATCTAAGTTACATTAGCATGACATACTTCTCCTATTTGAATCGGGGTTTGAAACCAAACTTCTCATCAGGAGGATAGATGGGTCGATTCAGATGAGATCCAATGTAGATCCAACTTTCTATTCACTCGTGGGA
>NW_019665819.1:0-252 GCF_002806865.2 Cucurbita pepo subsp. pepo
TGTGTCTGAATAATTTAATTAAATAATAGAAAGTATAAATAGTTAATTAATTACACTAATAAAAAATAAATTAAAAAAAAAAGTGATTTAAATTATATATTAATTTTTTTTGAATAATTTCTGTTGCACATGCCACCTCGTTCTAATCTTATCACATCCGTCACATCACATATTATTTGCCGTGACACGTGGCAGTCCAGAGTTAGGTTAAGTTGGGACCAGTGGGCCCCTGAAAGTTATGAATCAACGGAA
>NW_019665820.1:0-252 GCF_002806865.2 Cucurbita pepo subsp. pepo
ATTAATCTGGGCTGAAGTAGCAAATTGGAATTGGGCTGGACTTTTTCGGTTCGGCTTTGCTACTACCGTCGTCGGCCCAGTTATGAATATGGGCCGAATGAGCCTATTGTTGAATTGGGCTGGACCTTGAAAAATCCCAGGCGTCGGCCCAATTTTGAATATGGGCCGAATGAGCCAATTTTTGAATTGGGCTGGACTTTTGGTTGAGCTTTGCCAAATCCTCGGCGTTGGCCCTGTTATTAATCTGGGCCG
>NW_019665821.1:0-252 GCF_002806865.2 Cucurbita pepo subsp. pepo
CTGATAGTACGGTTTTGTAATTTTCTGGAAATTGTTGAGTGAACTACATCCATTGTTTTTAATTGCGTTAGAGATTCTTCTACTTATTTATTTGCATGGAAAAGGGTGAGATGAAACAGAATCCTTCAACTTCCTCAGTTTATCTCTAAATTAATATAATTAATTCATTTTTATTGGGAATCAAACAACAGTAACCTCCTTTCCTGCATATCTCAATCAGAAACGGACGTAACAATAACGCTACTTTTTCCT
>NW_019665822.1:0-252 GCF_002806865.2 Cucurbita pepo subsp. pepo
GGTCGTTTTGGTGGCAGCTCTTTCAGTTTGCTGATGAGTTTCGAGGATCCTACTCTGCTTCTTGCCCATTTTACTGTTCCTTTTCTGGGTACCAGGTGATTAATTCATGATTTGTAAACAACATTGTTTAAGCCATAATTATTAGCTCGTCCTTTTCCCTTGTCTTGTTCTTGTAGGATGAGTTGCTTTGGGCAGCTGCTTGGCTATACATGGCAACTGGAAATAACAATTACTTGAGCTATGTTGTAACCA
>NW_019665823.1:0-252 GCF_002806865.2 Cucurbita pepo subsp. pepo
TAGCAGTCATTGGTGATTAAAACACCACAGTAGAGGTGAGCTGTACATTTCTACAAAAAGAAATATCGAAAGTAGAAGCCTTATTCTCAAAAGTTCTTTGATTCCTTTCCAACTAATTATGTCCTTTGATTCTCAGAAAACATTTTTAAAAGAGGTCTCAACCTCTTTATACAGGCTATGGTTTTCAGATATCTTATTCATGTATTTTTTTAAAAAAATGACGACTAATGCTGGGGTTTTAATGCATAGGTA
>NW_019665824.1:0-252 GCF_002806865.2 Cucurbita pepo subsp. pepo
ATTAATTAATTAAGTATATTCAAAATAAAAGTATAAATAAAAATGAGTATAAACGTTGCTTGTGAATACATTATTGTCGTGGGCATCTTCCTTTGAAAATAAATAACGTCCACAAAAAAAAATTAGATTCTAATTCATTCCTCTATCAAGCTTAAACTATGTGTTCTATTTACGCGAATGAAAATTAAATTAAAAGTTAATTGATTAAATTTATTTTAATAATTTTATTTAATAAAAATAAACTAATTAATA
>NW_019665825.1:0-252 GCF_002806865.2 Cucurbita pepo subsp. pepo
AAATGATTTTAAGTTTGCATTACAAGGGGATCAATTGGATTTGAGGACGAATCCTCCCGAAGAATGGAAGAATGATACGAAATAAGTTGTCTTAATCATGACATAGATGATTTATATTTAAGAAGGTTTTATTGTAGCTTTAAAGTTTTAGAAAATTGTCTTTGAATTATAAGTTACAATTAGTTAGTGGTCATTAATGGTCATAAAAGTTACCATCTTTCAATTAACCATAAGTTATTATAATGTTTAATT
>NW_019665826.1:0-252 GCF_002806865.2 Cucurbita pepo subsp. pepo
AAGAACCTAAATCGTGCTAACATTTCAAGGCCCAGGAAATAACCTCAGTATGCACCATTCGTTCTAAAGATGCTCCATAATCACAGATTGAAATCATTTCGTTGTACAAAAAACGGCTTAAAGGTGGGAATATAGAATAAATGGATAGTGTTCTACTACCATCAAGTATAAATGAATGATAAAACCAAGTAAATAAAGCAATAGATGCTAGAGAGAGTGAGATATATGAATGAAAAACACACCTTTTCAACA
>NW_019665827.1:0-252 GCF_002806865.2 Cucurbita pepo subsp. pepo
TGCAGCTCCGTCACCTGTCTGTCCCTATTTCTTCTTGAACTATAAACGAAGAAAGACTGAACCTTCCTCTTTCTGGAACAGTAAACTCATGAACCTCTACCTATTTCTTATTTATGGTCTCTTTCTTTTCTTCCCCTTTTCCTGATGTAACTCGGTAAACTCAATCACTACTTCAGGAACCNTTTTTTCTTCTCACTCGCAAACGTGGCTTGATCCATTCTTCAGTTTGATTGAAGGGTAAGACGTAGGTAG
>NW_019665828.1:0-252 GCF_002806865.2 Cucurbita pepo subsp. pepo
AAAAAAAAAAAAAAAAAAAAAAAACTCGTCTTATTATTACATTTTAAACACAGTAATTAATTTACCAAGGCCGCTCTCTTTATGAAAATGGCTATTATTTTTATTTGATATTATTGAAAAGTGATTATTTGCTAAGTTTTTTTATTTATTTGTTTTTAACATGCTTCTTCTAAAGTCATTGCCGGAATTTAATTTTTTTTAAAAAAATAAATAGTTACAAAAAAAAAAAAAAAAAAAAAAAAAAAAAAAAAA
>NW_019665829.1:0-252 GCF_002806865.2 Cucurbita pepo subsp. pepo
ATTGAATCATACTATGAAGACAGTAGGTTGTGACCCTCACTTATAGACAAGACAAGTTGACAACATAATAGTGATGTCCAACCAGCCACGTAAAGGCCGAAAAAAGACGAATGCCATGATGGACCGAGGAGGATGGTGCTTCATCTAACCCACCATAGAAATGTGCATAGGCAAGACAGAGGCAACAATGTTGACAGAGTGTCATNCGGGCCCCAGGCCTTAACCTCGAAAAGGGAATTTGGGCATGCAATT
>NW_019665830.1:0-252 GCF_002806865.2 Cucurbita pepo subsp. pepo
ACAAGTAAAACACGTTTAACCATGAAGTTTTATGATTGAGCAAACAAAAAGAAAGGTACACGGTGAAATACTCAATATGAACACTTTTAAAAGTTTAAATATATTTTCTCTATTTATTTAATATGATATATTAAATATTAATTTGAACACTTCCCATGTACTTTCAAATAAATTGAATCTTTGTGCATTACTATGAGCTAGCAAGGGNGTACTTTCAAATAAATTGAATCTTTGTGCATTACTATGAGCTAG
>NW_019665831.1:0-252 GCF_002806865.2 Cucurbita pepo subsp. pepo
AAGTCTATCGGTTTTGTCTCTCTAGCTTGTTTTCTGCTTCTACTAGATCTTTGGCGCTCCTTGAAAATGCATTAAGGAAATAAAAAGTCATAAAATGCATTTATGTCTATCGCGAGATTTCTGATGCGAGGGTGGTTGCTCCCACGAGATCGCTAACTCTTTTCTTTTTTTCCTTGTTGTTACCGTAAATGTAACCTAAATGTGAATANTATGAATAAAATTCATAAAATACATTAGTGAGATCCACAAAAA
>NW_019665832.1:0-252 GCF_002806865.2 Cucurbita pepo subsp. pepo
TGTAACTAAATGTGCATCGTCTCTTAATAAATCTGCATTTTCTTTTGTTTGATTAACTAATACATTCTAGGTGACTGAATGGGTCGAGGAGAGATAGTTGGGAAAGGAATAAGATGTTAGTGAGAGCAATTGGGATAAGGCTGCTATTTTTTATTATTTATTTATTATTATTTTTTTCTTTTACCGTTGTTATAATTCTCNCTTCTAATATATTCCAAATTAAAATTATAAGATTTTGTTTTGCTTTAATTG
>NW_019665833.1:0-252 GCF_002806865.2 Cucurbita pepo subsp. pepo
GGTGTTCAGGTTCATTAATCTTTTGTTGAGTCTTTCAACACGTTCTTTTTCAGGATCAAGATTAGAGAAAGAAGCCGGCCTAGGTTCAGGTCAGGTAATATCGGTTCAGTCTCTCTCATTAATCATCTTACTTACAGCAGGAAGGAATGAAAGCAAGCAAGAAAGAGGAGCCCGAGTTCAATCTGTCCAATAAGGAGTTNATCTTTGAGAAGAGACGAAAGAAAAGAAAGAAAAAGAGAATTCTCACTAAAA
>NW_019665834.1:0-252 GCF_002806865.2 Cucurbita pepo subsp. pepo
ATATCCAGTACCACCCTAGAAAAGCAAATGTGGTCGCAGATACCTTAAGTAGGAAGACGGTCCACTCGTCGGCCATCATTACGATGGAAGTTAGGGTACAAAGAGAGTTCGAGCGAGCCAACATAGCTGTAGCGACCGAGGGAGTCATAGCACAGCTGGCCCGACTCACGGTACAACCTACGCTTAGGCAGAGAATNAAGAGAATTCTAATCTACAGAAAGTCCTAGGACAGCTAGACGAAAGTCCAGTAGA
>NW_019665835.1:0-252 GCF_002806865.2 Cucurbita pepo subsp. pepo
CGCAGGTCTAAATCTTTGATTACTGCTTATGATCCTAAAGTTCTATACCTAAAAACACTCCCTTAAAAAGACAAGCTAGGTTACATGACTGGTAAATATAATGAATTAAAGAAAAACCTATGTTCAAGACTCAAATCACCATTCAAATTCGGGTTTTAGCGAATAGACTGAACATTCTTATACATCCCTCATTANTACATAGTATGAGTCCAACATCCTACAAAAAGAATATACATGTGATCCTGGTGTATC
>NW_019665836.1:0-252 GCF_002806865.2 Cucurbita pepo subsp. pepo
GATCTGAGCTACTGAACCTGATGGAACTCTTTTACTCTCTCTTGCCTGTAACAAAGATTCTTTCTCCTTCACTCCTGAACTATGGAACCTGAACCTATTTATTTATTCAAACACTGCTCCTTCCCCTAGTAAACAAGGGTATTTTACGGTCTCTTCTCTTTTCTTTANTTACTGAACTCACCTTCTTTCACTCTTTGACTCTCCCTCCTGAACTCGGATATTCTCTCCTTCTTTCACTGTGTAAACTCATGA
>NW_019665837.1:0-252 GCF_002806865.2 Cucurbita pepo subsp. pepo
CTTTTTAATCAAAAAAATAAGGGAGAGATACACTTTTAGCCAAAAAATAGGGTAAAGCATCTCTTTTATCCCAAAAAAATAGGGTAAAGCATCGATTTGATCCCAAAAATAGGGTAAAGCATCGATTTGATCCCCAAAAATAGGGTAAAGCATCGATTTGATCCCCAAAAATACGGGGGAGGATAGAATTTCTTTTCTTTCAGNGAGGTCCTACGAACTTTTACCCCTATGTTGGATAGAATTTCTTTTCTT
>NW_019665838.1:0-252 GCF_002806865.2 Cucurbita pepo subsp. pepo
AGGCGGAGATTACCTCCTTCAAAAGAAAGTCAAGACGAAACAAAAAAAGAGACTGAACTCTGGAACCTGCCCCTGCCTCGATATTCCCTGACCAGATTGAACTGTAAACAAGGTGTGTGTGTCTCGAATCTTGAACGAGGTCAAAGTAGCTCTTTTCTTTCCTCTCGCTATAGGTCTCGGTAAATAGTAAGTAGTCTTNTGATTGAACTCGGTAAACTAGAGGATGATTATTGAACTCGGTAAAGCAGTGAA
>NW_019665839.1:0-252 GCF_002806865.2 Cucurbita pepo subsp. pepo
CATCCATGTAAGACCCAATGAATGCAAGAAAAGAAATTAAGTGGATTGATCAAGGACATCAGTCTTAATAATGACGAAGAAGGATGAAGAATTGTTAGGAAAATTATGGATTTTTTTTTTTTTATAGAAAAATAGTAATAATATATTCTGAANTTTTTTTTTATAGAAAAATAGTAATAATATATTCTGAACATGACAAACTACCTAATGGCCCCTGAAGATATGGATAATTACGAAACTGCCATTATGACA
>NW_019665840.1:0-252 GCF_002806865.2 Cucurbita pepo subsp. pepo
ATTTTAATTATTTTAATTATTTTAATTATTTAATTTTTTTTGGGTCCTTACCTTATCTACCCAAAAATAACTTTCGTCCTCGAAAGTCTCAAACTCTTGTACTAGCTCGGGATATTTTTCTATTATTTCGTCCTCACGCTCCCACGTGGCTTTCTCGCTGTGGTGATTCCGCCACAGTACCTTAACNATTTTTACTTCTCCAGCTAAGATCTTTACTAGTTTTTCCTTGTAGCTCAAATCTTCATTGAGTTG
>NW_019665841.1:0-252 GCF_002806865.2 Cucurbita pepo subsp. pepo
CCCGCGAGCGGCCCGTTAACCCGCGCCTCGACCCGAGACGCTTGCACACACGTCGCTCTCAGATTGTGCCACGTGTCACGTCTGCAGCGCGGCTACTCTCGGCGAAGGCGGCTTCATCGGCTCGGTGGTGGCTCGGCGGCTCCGGTGGCTTATTGGGCTCGAGAAACCTGTTTCCAGCCCGTTTGACACCGTTCNAGTTTCGGCCCTGTTAAAGGTAAAAGCGAACATTTTAAGGTCGTATTTCACAAATTC
>NW_019665842.1:0-252 GCF_002806865.2 Cucurbita pepo subsp. pepo
TAGGGCCATGATGGAACAAGAAGATAGTAAGTTACCCTGGCTAAGAATCAAAAACTCCTAAGACCTCGCACGGTACAAGTGTCCGTGAGTGTAAAATTGATGAGTTGTGTATGTGAGATCTTAAACATATTTAACTATTGTTTGTACAATCATGAACCAAGACGAAGAAAATGGAGGGGAGATCAATGAAGGTAGGTGGAGAGNATTACTTGTTTAAATCAAGTTATTAGTACATCAACAAACAGGATGGAG
>NW_019665843.1:0-252 GCF_002806865.2 Cucurbita pepo subsp. pepo
TTTATCTTACTGTCTACTACATCTGTCTCATTCATAAGGAGAAATGACTGAGAGTGAAGGGAGAGTTCATTCAGTCTTGTTTCAGCTTTACCTTGTGAAAGAGCTCAAGAAGGGACAAGTTAGGTAGTTCATGAGAATGAATAAGGCTTGAGTTGAGTCTTAGTTTACAAAGAGTGTGAAAGGTGAACGAACAAGAACNATGACTGTGAAAGAGCGAAGCCGAGTTAAATCAGTAAAAGGGTGTTGCGGGAG
>NW_019665844.1:0-252 GCF_002806865.2 Cucurbita pepo subsp. pepo
TCCCTTGGTAAAGGTCTCATGGGGTAACTGTTGTGAGAAAGCGGCAACTTGGGAACGAGAAGAGGTTGTGAGAAAAGCTTATCCCGAACTCTTCCAAGAGATAGCAACGCAGCTCCAGCGAGGCGACAACACATGTCACTTGCAAAGCCAAGTCGANAAGTCGAACCGCAAACGCGAGCCGAGCCGAGCCGAACCGAACCGGCCGACCCTCTTAAATTAAGATGCGAAGAGAGCCTACAAGTAGGTGTCTTA
>NW_019665845.1:0-252 GCF_002806865.2 Cucurbita pepo subsp. pepo
AAATAGGTAAAAAAAGGTAACACTAACATAATAAAGTTCAGTCACCAACCACCAATCACTAATAAATGCTATTAAATATAAAATGAAGAAAATAAGACATTTATAAATTTTCTTAATTGGTAGTTCAACTACCAATGGCAAGTCTTCTAATCGCTTTCCAATATCAGCCACTCCATTATTTTCTTGATTTGATTCTTGAATCTTCTTTNTTATAAATTTTCTTAATTGGTAGTTCAACTACCAATGGCAAGT
>NW_019665846.1:0-252 GCF_002806865.2 Cucurbita pepo subsp. pepo
TAAATCACAATAATAATTTTGAAATTAAATAGGAAGGAGTATGAGAAAATGACACCGTAGTTTTGTAGATGTTCGGTCAAACTCGACCTACTCCACTCCCCAAGCGCCTCTTGAGAATTTGAATAAAGAACTTTCTCGACTTTCCACGGATTAGAGCCAAACCACTACACCGCTCTTTTTATGAGGNTTCCACGGATTAGAGCCAAACCACTACACCGCTCTTTTTATGAGGTCAAGAGCAAACTCAATCCT
>NW_019665847.1:0-252 GCF_002806865.2 Cucurbita pepo subsp. pepo
ATATCAAATTTTGGAGGAGATCCAACGGTTGAGATTTAAGTTTGAAAGATTTTTTCCGGATGGTCACCGTAGATGCTCTGATTCGAATTAGAGTGCCATTTCTGTAACTATCCATTCTTCCAGGGGTATTTTGGTAATTTGTCACTTTCTGAATATTTNGAAAAATCCAAAAAATTTCTACAAAATTCTCATCAGTCTTTTATCATTTTTTCCTTTTTCTGAATCTCGAGATTCCTTCTAGATAAGGAATTA
>NW_019665848.1:0-252 GCF_002806865.2 Cucurbita pepo subsp. pepo
GAACCAAGTGCGGTGAACGTGGATCGAACACGTGACCTTTAAATCTTTAGTCTGACGCTCTCCCAACTAAGTTATCCCCGCAATCATTAGATATGAAAATTCATCAGTAAAGATATTTTCGCTGATTCATTGAGATTTCAAAAGAAATAATGACNCTGCAAATAGAAACAAGTGCGGTGAACGCGGAGATCGAACAAGTGACCTTCAAATTTTAAATCTGACGCTCTCCAAACTGAGCTATCCCTGCTAACA
>NW_019665849.1:0-252 GCF_002806865.2 Cucurbita pepo subsp. pepo
TCAAGTAATCATACTACAGCTAGAGTGTTCTTAGTTTATTGAATTTATATTAATGATCGTAACATTCACTTTATTCAATAATAATTTTATTGAAAACAGAATATGTTTTTGTTTACAAACTATGAGTTTTAGGACATAAACTCCCACTTGAACTAAAACTCTAGTGGGGTTTTATAAAGTTGAGTAGAGAGAANACATAAATACAATGAATTAGGGCATCACATACCCATGCATTTTCTCCCACTTGCTCTA
>NW_019665850.1:0-252 GCF_002806865.2 Cucurbita pepo subsp. pepo
TAAGTTGTTGAGTTTTGTGGTAGATTTTAGTTCCATTTAATAGATTCTCAACCAACTTCTGAGGGTCATGAATGGTGATTATTTTCATAATCGTTGTAATTTCTATTAACAAGGCTCTAGGACAAGAATTATTTCTAACCCTTCTATTATCCTTCAAGTCTCGTTGCTNGACAAGAATTATTTCTAACCCTTCTATTATCCTTCAAGTCTCGTTGCTATGGAACTAGAGTATTAAAGAGGATTTCATTGCTC
>NW_019665851.1:0-252 GCF_002806865.2 Cucurbita pepo subsp. pepo
GATTCTAGAAGGACCTCTAGCTTTGCAAATTCCAGCAGTGTTAGCGCTTATCATTTTGAAAAAATAACAATAAAAATATATATTCAGTTCTTATCATTTATTTTCAAGCTCTTGATCCTTGAGATACTAGTCTTAGCTTGTTAGAATTGATCGTTGAATTGGTTATAATCAAGCTTAAAGCAAGATTGCACCAANTGATAAGCGCTAACACTGCTGGAATTTGCAAAGCTAGAGGTCATTCTAGAATCCTTG
>NW_019665852.1:0-252 GCF_002806865.2 Cucurbita pepo subsp. pepo
ATAATTCTTACATGACAAAACCCAAAACTACACGTCATCAAAAAATAGTGAAAATGAAAAAATATTTCTGCTCATTATATCAAAAATAACGAAAAATTGAATAGAAATAAAATATTAATGAGTTTCTTCAGGAGATGCACTCTACCATCTTAGCTACATCCTCACAGCTCTTACATAACAAAACCCAAAATCCTCGTACCTCTTGCATNTTACCTATGTAACGACCCGAAATTTTCTACTTAATTTAAGGTC
>NW_019665853.1:0-252 GCF_002806865.2 Cucurbita pepo subsp. pepo
CTCTAGAGGTGAAATATCTTTATTGTTATTTTTTTTTCTATAAAGTTTTTTTTCTCTCTCATATTATTGGAAAAAAAAAAGCCAGCATTTACATTCTTGACCTAGTACCAAAAGCGTACCTTTCAGTGTTAAACACGAGTGTCCCTGAGTGAAATTTTTGTGAGAAGTGTGGAGAGGTCANAGAGAAGAAGTACCACCAGTACCAGATCTTAAAACAACCATTCTTCAAGCAATTCAAGGTATGATGGAAAT
>NW_019665854.1:0-252 GCF_002806865.2 Cucurbita pepo subsp. pepo
TATGACTATGAAGTGTTTACGTTATGACTCCTTTATGATATTATACATTGTGATGCAATATGTCAAGGTATGATGTGTATATGTTGAAATGTTTTGTCAAAAGCATAGAACGTTATATTAGGTCTGATAAGATAAGGAATCAATACAAGGGGAATAAGATTCGGATTACCTTGTTGATCGAATATCTCAAGGCAAGAACANTTATATTAGGTCTGATAAGATAAGGAATCAATACAAGGGGAATAAGATTCG
>NW_019665855.1:0-252 GCF_002806865.2 Cucurbita pepo subsp. pepo
CGAATTAGGGTTCAATTTGAAGCACTCCATTTCTTCGATATAATATTCTAAATCATGGATCCTAATCTAATCATTCCCAACAAAACTTTTAACGTCCCAGATTGGTTTTTTTAGCACGGTCTTCCAACGTCCCAGATTAGGGTGTCCGAATTACGGTTAGATTTGATGCACTCAATTTTTTCGATCAAAATAATATTCTAANTAATTCCCCACAAATGTTTCGAGAAACGTTGACCGTGACTCCGTTCTTTT
>NW_019665857.1:0-251 GCF_002806865.2 Cucurbita pepo subsp. pepo
GTGCCCCAAGGTGGGTGGGTTGAGGTCCCACGTCGGTTGGAGAGGGGAACGTTACATTCCTTCTAAGGTGTGGAAACCTCTCTCTAGTAGACATATTTTAAAACCGCGAGGCTGACGATAATACGTAACAGGCCAAAACAGACAATATCTGCTGGGATTGGACTTGGAGGGTAAGATATGTGATTATATGAAGTGTTATTAATTTGGGCGGCACGCCTGCACTATGCATATTACAGGATTGGAGTATTTAC
>NW_019665858.1:0-251 GCF_002806865.2 Cucurbita pepo subsp. pepo
AATTATTCCTTTTTACTTTGGTACCGGACAAGAACAACTTTAACTATATTTTCTTTTCAATTATTTGACGTAATTATTATTGTTATTATATTTTATGAAACTAAATAGTGATCTATAAATTATATGCTTTTTGTGATTTGAAATATATACGTTTTTTTTTTTCTTTTTGTTGGGTTTTAATTCAATAAATTGCTTTTAATTTCGTATTTGGTTGTGTAAAATAATTTGTCGGTGCTATTTGTTGGATGAAA
>NW_019665859.1:0-251 GCF_002806865.2 Cucurbita pepo subsp. pepo
ATAGAATCTTTCATTGGATCTTGATTTCTCTCAAGCCAAACAAGGCACAAACTAAGTTCTTCCAATGGATTTCTTTCGTGTCATTGAAAGGATGGCCCAAGAGGATAGTTTTCAGAGGATTATAAGATCGGATCATCTGGGAGGGCCACCAACCAGCTCCAAGTTGTCATCATGTTTATTAAAAATTAATTTGACTAACTAAACTAACTCTAAATATAAATAATGATTCTTTTCCTAATTTTTATCATTCC
>NW_019665860.1:0-251 GCF_002806865.2 Cucurbita pepo subsp. pepo
GATTCCCTTTCCGACACCGGAAATCTCTATTACACCTGTTCTTCTCCTAATCCTGCCCATGTTTGCTTCCTTCCTTACGGGGAGACCTTCTTCCATCGCCCCACCGGCCGATTCTCCGACGGCCGTGTCATCCTCGACTTCATTGGTCTCTTCTCAATTTCTAACCCAATTATGTTATAATGTTCTGTTTCCAGATAATACCCAGAATTCATCTTAATTCAATGTTTTGCAGCTACATCGTTGGGGCTTCC
>NW_019665861.1:0-251 GCF_002806865.2 Cucurbita pepo subsp. pepo
TCTTCATCAATACTCAACTATCAAGTTTAGTGATTGTATGGTTGGAATAGATTAGTTGGTTAGAGCATGTGGCTGTTAACCACAAGGTCAAAGGTTCAAGCCCTCCTTCTAGTAGTGTGATTTTTTGTAAGATAGTTGGTTCGAGTGCCCATTTCGGCCAACTATACGAAGTGGTCAGTTGAAGACACTTCTTTTTACTACATTTTTCATGTCTACTTTACATGGCTTAGAGATTTAAAATGAAAACCCTC
>NW_019665862.1:0-251 GCF_002806865.2 Cucurbita pepo subsp. pepo
TTAAAAATAATTTTACAATAATAAATAAATAAATAAATAAAAGCTTAGTTGTAAGTAGATAATGTCTGTGGCTGGAGGAAGAAGAAGAATCCCCATGGTTGAATGTTAAAGAAAAGCTTATAGGAAGCGCCGAAGCAAGGCGAGGCGCTGCTGAAAGCTCCGATTATGGCACCAAAAAGTGAAGGCAACATTCTGAATCTCATACGCACTGTAATCCATCGCTTTCGTTTCTTCAAAATTCGCTATCCATT
>NW_019665863.1:0-251 GCF_002806865.2 Cucurbita pepo subsp. pepo
CAAGTCATGAGTCAAGAATTAGAAATTCTCGTACATAGTAGCAGTCGTTCATGATCTTCTTCTCAGAAGATGCCTTTCCTCCAAATTCTAACAAGACCCGACAGAAATTTAAATTGATTACACTAGACTAGGCAGATATAAAGATTTATAAAGAATGCTAATTACCGAATTATGTCAATTGAAAGAACTAACATTCTTCTAAATTACTTCATACATTGCAACATATGATTCAATTGGGAAAAAACATGCAA
>NW_019665864.1:0-251 GCF_002806865.2 Cucurbita pepo subsp. pepo
TTTTTTTTTTTTTTTTTTTTTTTAGTTCCATTTTATTTAAATATTAGTTTCTTTTCACTTTCATTGTGACGGCCCCATTCCCATTATGTCAAATTCTTCGTTTCATTTAATTTCGTTACAATTATTTTTTTATTTTTTAAAATTAATATCCTAATAAAAAATAATCCTATTTCTTAAAATAAATATTTTTTTTTATAAGGACGTGGATATTATTAGATGAACACCACTCTCTATATTGATATGATATTGTC
>NW_019665867.1:0-251 GCF_002806865.2 Cucurbita pepo subsp. pepo
GAAAAGTGTACCTTACAAACAACTAATTGAAAAACTGAATCTCATCATCTTCCAGCAATTCTCAGTAATGGTGAAATGATACCTTGTATCTCCAGCAATGACTGTTGTATCCGAATCTCTTCGTCTACCGATCGCTTTAAGTTTCTGATGTGATCTTTCAAGGCACCCGAGGCTCTAATATCTTCGGCCCGTAGCTCTAGAACCTTTCGTGTCAACCCCATCAACAAGCTTGAGTATCTTGGCAATGTAGA
>NW_019665868.1:0-251 GCF_002806865.2 Cucurbita pepo subsp. pepo
CCCTCCGAACCCTTTATTATTTACATAATCTTTATCGACCACTAGGCCAATTCATGGCGGTTTACACGGTTTAGACATCCTACACACTCGTTCCTATGAGTATCCAAACACATCATCAATTCTAACAACCTTAAACCCCCCAAAGATTAGTTGTTCCCTATGTCATGGGCTCATATTCCAGAACTCACCATACCATTCTGCTATAATCCAATATGAAATAAGATATGACAGCAAAGATTTTACCACATGCT
>NW_019665869.1:0-251 GCF_002806865.2 Cucurbita pepo subsp. pepo
GTATGACTCTTGTCTATAAATTATGCTTTTTCAGAAGGCGGAAGAAAAAAGATTGTCATTACAAAGCAAAGATTGCTAATTTCTTGCCTTTAGATGCTCCATAGAGCGTAAGCACAATGGCTAGATTTTCGATTGGAGATGTGGACAAACCCACACATGCAACAATTGTGAAAGGATTCCACAGGTACACAAGAGAAGCAATATCTCCAGCTGGGAAGAACTCTGCTAACATTAAACAAATAATGACATTA
>NW_019665870.1:0-251 GCF_002806865.2 Cucurbita pepo subsp. pepo
GGCTCCATCGATCTCAGAAGAGACTCTATAGTGTACTTTATTCGAAGGGAGGATTGTTGGAAGGTAGTCACAACTAATTTAGCTAATTTAGAGAATGATCCAAGTTAGTAAGTCCAAAAGCAAATCCTGATTGCTTAGGTTCAAACAGAACAATATCATACCCATTTCCACAAAAAATCAGAGCCCAAATCGTCAAAAACTCGAAGCTAATAAGAACAAGAAAGATTTTGAGGTACCTCTTCTTAGAGCAG
>NW_019665871.1:0-251 GCF_002806865.2 Cucurbita pepo subsp. pepo
GAAGATGCTGACTGCGAAAGAAGCTTTAGAAGGCTTAAAATTTGTTGATATGGGTCTTTCTGAGTGTTATGGACAAAAACGAGTTAGTTTCACAAAAGCTGTTAGAGAACCAAAGAAAGTGTGGTTGGAAATTGTCCATACAGACGTCTGGGACCATCTTCAGTTTCATCACTTGGTAGATCAAGGTACTGCGTCACCTTCATCGATGATTTCAGTAGGAAGGTATGGGTTTACTTTCTGAAACACAAGTC
>NW_019665872.1:0-251 GCF_002806865.2 Cucurbita pepo subsp. pepo
ATTCAACGGGATCTCTTTCTTTTTCTATTTCTCTCTCACACTACGAAAAATAATAGATACGATCAGCAAAGAAAAATGTTCATTCCAACGTGACGATAACTTAGGGTTAAAATGAAAATTAGAAACATTAAGGATATAATTGAAACATATCTTAAAGTTTAATGATATAATTAAAACATGTCACCTTTATTACGTCAACGTGTACCATTATTTTATAGGTCATTGTCACGTTGTTTTTTCATCTTCATTTA
>NW_019665873.1:0-251 GCF_002806865.2 Cucurbita pepo subsp. pepo
GAGAGAGAGAGAGAGAGAGAGAGGGAGATCTTGACCCACTTTTGAAGATCATGCTTATAAATGGCATACCCATTGACCCAAATGAGTATCCATTTTGGTTTCAAAGCTTTGAAGGGAAATAAAGATTGATATCAAATTTGCCATCCAAACCATTCATTGCTACTCATTTCTATATTCTCTCAATAAAGGTGAGGCCTTTTGTTCTCTCTCTCTCTCTCTTGATATTCTTCAATTTTTCTTTTCATATGATT
>NW_019665874.1:0-251 GCF_002806865.2 Cucurbita pepo subsp. pepo
TCAAAGTAGATAATATTGTACCATTGTGGAGGTTCATGATTCTTAACAAATTTTTCAATGCACGACTGCCACATTGTCTAACAACTCAATCTTATTGGCCGCGATATTCTCCTGCAACAATGTTATGTTACTTACCCTTCACAGTGAAAACTATCCCTACAATTCGACAGGAATCCTTTTAGGATGTTTTGTTCTCACTCATATACTTCCTTGAAAAATACTCTTAAATTGCTCAAAACAAAACATGCTTA
>NW_019665875.1:0-251 GCF_002806865.2 Cucurbita pepo subsp. pepo
AAAAAAAAAAACATTTTTTTTTAGCATTTTGGCTCAGTGGAAACTATGTTGTTGTTGTGTCACATCCCAAGTTTTTAGTGTTCTTCATTACTCAGACAATAAGGTTTTGTTGGTTCATTTTATCCAACATAATCTCTATAACACAACACAAAAACATCCCTATTTTTCAAATACAACGAAACACCAAAGAACCCTCAAGGTATGAGCGTTTATAAAGGATTTAAGGTCTAGGGTTTACGGTTTAGAGTTTA
>NW_019665876.1:0-251 GCF_002806865.2 Cucurbita pepo subsp. pepo
AAAAAAAAACATTTTCTTTATATAGGTTGGAAGTTTATGGTTTGTAAATAATTAGGTTGTTGTTGGATCTATCTCAAGAACTCCAAACACTAGAAGTCTGTCTTATACAATGCCAAATTTTGACATGACATTTCATGCTTTTCGACATTGAACATTATATTTCCTTGTTTTTCTATGATCCCATTATTATCATTATTACATCTTATCCTTTTGTTGAAAAAAACTCTTGTAACGGTCCTAGCCCACTCCAC
>NW_019665877.1:0-251 GCF_002806865.2 Cucurbita pepo subsp. pepo
TTATTTTCGGCCATATATTTGGTTCCCTAATACAACAACAAATTCTATGCCTTTCATTTATAACAAATACTAATCGTAATCAACCAAATTTCCTCTCAAATCTCCGAACTTATGTCACCAAATAAATACCCAACTCCAAATCTTACGTATTAGAAATGTAATTCACTCAAAAGTATATGAAAACATAATAGTGGGCAAAAAGTGCGAGAACGTTCTCTGGATTCCGTTCTCTGGATTCCGTTCTCTGGATT
>NW_019665878.1:0-251 GCF_002806865.2 Cucurbita pepo subsp. pepo
ATGATTAGGGTCGAGGCTCTCGAAAACAAGGCCACAACTACTGATTGCTTCAAGCGTAGAGATAGCTCGACGGGCTTTGTTGTCCGAATGGAGGAACACATCGAGAACTTAGACAATGTCCAATAAGCAATCATTCATATGGTCTCAGAAATGTCTGAGGATTTGAGAGCAGCCCTTGGAGTGGTCAAGGCTGAAGTGGCGGATTTGAGTGCAAGAATAAACCTCACCATGAGAGAAATAGGGAACCAAAC
>NW_019665880.1:0-251 GCF_002806865.2 Cucurbita pepo subsp. pepo
CTGCTCGTCATCTATGGGAGGTAGTTGGCGAACCCATCCTAGAGGTCATAGAGTCGCCTAAGGCCAGGGGCACTACCCTGTACATACCAGCTCTGCTGATCGCATGATCAACGTCTCTCATAGGTCAGATCCTCTACACAGGGTGGCCTTACTATTGGCACGATTGAAAGAATTGTCTTATGTATGATGACAATTGCCAAGTGGCCTCTGCATGTGTCATGTGTTTGATATGATGTGTTATGATGATATGT
>NW_019665881.1:0-251 GCF_002806865.2 Cucurbita pepo subsp. pepo
CGTTGCCGATTTCGGTCCTCTTCCTTCCCTTTTCCTCTTTGTTCGTCGTCCTTCTTTCCTTTTTGGGAGTTTTGCAGCCTAAAAGCTCCTAAAAGCCACAAATCTAAGCATCGATTAAGAAACCTAATTTTTCGACCTCGGTTACCGACGACGACGCTTACGAAATAACACAAAACGCACCCTGAGTTATTGTGCTTTCGTTAGGGATCCCTCTTATGGTGGTAACAGGTCGTTTAGTGTCGGTTTGAGGG
>NW_019665882.1:0-251 GCF_002806865.2 Cucurbita pepo subsp. pepo
ATGTTAGACGAACATGACTCTCCATAATGGTATGATATTGTTGACTTTGAGTGTAAGCTCTAGTGTCTTTGGTTTGTGGTTCTCCAAAAGGCCTCACAACCCATGGAGAAAGTATTATTTGTTTATAAAACCATGATCATTTTCTAAATAAGTCGACGTGGACTTTCATCATCCAACACTTACCATTATTCCAACCTTCTTTTAATTTTTTTTAATTAGTTTTAACTTTATAAAATGACAGAAAAAAAAAA
>NW_019665883.1:0-251 GCF_002806865.2 Cucurbita pepo subsp. pepo
GTATTGTGTTCACGGGTTTACCTCGAATTCGAGAACTATAGTCAACCATTCATCTCCAAACTTGTTCGTGCACATTCTAAATAAATTTACCCATAAGTTTGGTGAAGGAAAGAAGCTTTGAAAATGTCTATATCCTATTTCTCCAATCTTGTCCACCATTGAAGGAAGCTCAAATCCAATCCAAAGATACTGATGGATTCATCATACGAGTCCTATCTCAATTTGTTTCTGCACACCTAAGGATCATTTTT
>NW_019665884.1:0-251 GCF_002806865.2 Cucurbita pepo subsp. pepo
TATTATGGATCCTTCCCCTTCCTTTGATTTGACGATATTCCATTCCCTTCTTGAGTGTCTGGCTTCGCTACTTGTCTTTCTCTTTTCTTGAGACTGTGGGCGGCGTGCGTATATATATACTAAACTGTGTTCTGTTCTTTAAGTCATGTTCCATTTAGTCAGGAAAGGGGAACCGAATTCGGTCATTCACCTATTTATTGAGGAACTAACCTTGCTTGATCCTTTCTTGAACTGTAAAGTGGCTGAGCTCA
>NW_019665885.1:0-251 GCF_002806865.2 Cucurbita pepo subsp. pepo
ATGACGTTGTATGATGATGACGATGCATGCTAAAATGATGACGTAAAGGATGTTATTTCCTTGATATGACGTTGTTTTTCATAAGACACAACCCTAGTTAGTATTATTAATGATGAAAGAATGAAGACTAATGCACGTATATTACTGATAGTAATATAGATATGGACTAAGGGTTGTGTTTAAAGATGTTTTAAAGATGAGAAACCATAGGGACCTTATACATTCCTGTATGTACGTAAGCATCGGGATAT
>NW_019665886.1:0-251 GCF_002806865.2 Cucurbita pepo subsp. pepo
AAGGATAAATGTGTAGGGACGTTTTTGTATAAAGTTATGGGACTAAGGGAGCCTTAGTTTATTAAGTTTGTTCTACTTTAATCTCTCATTCATTAATGCATCTTTATGAACCTTATCTTTATGCTACCAAATCCCCAACATAGATTAACAAATTAGGTTCAATCCAATAATACCCCTCTTTTTTAGTAGAACATTTAAGATACTTTTAAATGTATATAACAATAATTATAATAAGAGTGTTTTGGTAACTC
>NW_019665887.1:0-251 GCF_002806865.2 Cucurbita pepo subsp. pepo
ATTTTAAACAACCGACTTGCTGATGTATGTTCTGTATTCATGGCAATTGCCATTTTCTGCAAAAGCAAGGAGGGTTCTGCCATGGCAGAGAACTTCTAGACCTGTTCAAGTTGCAGTACAAACCAGCCAACTGATAGAGCATACCCTCCACTGTGGACTCCAAATTTTCCCCTCGGCTCTTTGGTTTCTGGAGAAAGAGAGGGTAATGAGTTTTGCGTTTTCTGTCATTTCGCTCCTTTCTAATTCTGTTC
>NW_019665888.1:0-251 GCF_002806865.2 Cucurbita pepo subsp. pepo
CACCAGCAGCCTCAAGAAACCCATCCGGCAGCCGAACAGTGAGACCCTTAGTAGATTCGTCAGGCAACGGTCGCTTGAACACCCAAAGAAACGCCTTCCCACTCATCAACAACCCATTAGCAATATTGTCAACTTGCTCTTGACACAAAACAATAATACTCCCAAATGACACATAAACAACTGACCCCATGTCCTGCCCATCCAGCCATCGCAGGCAAGAATCATCCGCCTTCCACATGTCTACGCTTAGC
>NW_019665889.1:0-251 GCF_002806865.2 Cucurbita pepo subsp. pepo
AATTACCCTTTAGTGTGTTTGTTCCCTCCATAAAATTGATTATTTTTTACACAAAATTAAAATTAGGGTTTTATTAGACACATAATTTTAATTTATTTTCAATAAATTAATAATTTTCTTTAAAATTTGAGTATTTCATGGATTTCTTACATGGGAAATTAAATTTAAAAGTGTGGAAACCTAATTTGAGGATTTATTAGGTATTTTTTAAAATTTTAAAATTAAATATACATAAATTAAAAAATTTACGG
>NW_019665890.1:0-251 GCF_002806865.2 Cucurbita pepo subsp. pepo
CGTATTTTTTAAGAACACAACACATAGAACATTTCACAGTATAATAGACATCTCTCTCAATAATAAGATAAAAAAGAAATAGAATTTTCAATAATGAGATAAAAAAGAAATGGAAGCTTTGTTGAGAGCAACAATGAAGGATTTTAAAAAAAAAATTAGATTGAGGAAACTATAAAACTTGTGTATTGTGAAATGTTCTGTGTTAGGTTTTTAAAAAATATGAAGAGGTAATGAGTTTAAATAGGGATCAA
>NW_019665893.1:0-251 GCF_002806865.2 Cucurbita pepo subsp. pepo
ATGACCGTGCAACTCTTGAATGCTCCACGACCTCACTCAATAGCCTGCAAACACTAGAAAAAAAATGAAGGGATGGGGTGAATATAAAAATACTCGGTAAGCAATCTACTTGTACGCTCTTATTACATCCGTATTCAAGTAAGTTACCACAGTTTTTTCTCAAGTCATGAAGAAGTTCGAGCCGAGTTCAACTACCTCAGCTTCTAAGATTGCCTCGCAATTTCAAGTGGTACTCTTGCATGTCATACACT
>NW_019665894.1:0-251 GCF_002806865.2 Cucurbita pepo subsp. pepo
CATTTAAAATTACAAATTTATCCTTCCACCTTTTCTCTGTACAAGTCTTTACTTCAAATTGAATTTTAATTTTTCTTTTAAATTATTGGTTGACATATTTTTTACAATTTAAAAACTTATTAAGAAATGTTTAAAATTAAAAAACTCCATTGGTTATTAATTAATAACCTTGCATTTATATTTAAAATATATGATCAGGTCGTTACAGCTAATTATTGTAAGGCGTTGTCGAAGTGGTAGTAAGTAATGGT
>NW_019665895.1:0-251 GCF_002806865.2 Cucurbita pepo subsp. pepo
AAAAATAAAAAAAACTATTAACATTTCTTATTAAATAAAGTCAAATATTCGTAAATAAAATTTTGAAAATAAATAATGAACAATGAATAAATTATGTAATGAAGCTTTATTCAGAAGATGAAATGTTAATGCTACATAAAAAAGAGAAGATTCTTATGCTTATTTTATTGTTTTTCTATTTCATTTACAACAACATGACCAACTATTGAGCAATAAAAAATCTCATAAAGACTAAAAACTCAATGTGTTTT
>NW_019665897.1:0-251 GCF_002806865.2 Cucurbita pepo subsp. pepo
GACTCTTTATTATTACTTCTTTTTATAAGAAACAAATTATTTCATTGATAAATGAAATTACAAAAGATGTAGGATCCTATCTATAGGAAGATTACAATTTTTTTTTTCCAATGGGATATAAGAGATGCAAGACTACAACTATGAAAAGGTGGAAACAATTTCCACCAATAGAGAACTAAAAAAGTAGTAGAGTCAATAAAAGATTTGATACCCTATTGTTTGTCTGAGAAGATATGAGAGTTTCTCTCTAA
>NW_019665898.1:0-251 GCF_002806865.2 Cucurbita pepo subsp. pepo
TTTTCCTTCTGATTTCTTCATAGCCACTGCTGTTTCGATCGGGAACTCGAAGAACAAGAACAAAACCAAGATTTAGACGTCAATGTCAATATCGATTGAGAGCTTGAAGATTCAGACGGGGAAGTTCTTGTGTTCTAAGAACTGCGATTGATGGGCGTTTGGCGGCAAGGAGTTGGCGCTAGTCTAAGTTTCCGTTGGCTGCTTCCATTGATTTCAGCGAGAGACTCAACAATGATTAATTTTGAAATAAA
>NW_019665899.1:0-251 GCF_002806865.2 Cucurbita pepo subsp. pepo
ACATAACTTGTCCTACAGTGCATAAGAGTGCAACTCTAGGTGTATCCTTGGATCTTGTAATTGGTAGGTCCACAGGGTTTCCTTGCTAGCTCATAGTAACGCTAAAGGTTCAATTTATTTGAAAGAAAATTTGAAGGGTTCAAATTGGTATTTAATATATTAGATATATTAAATATAAGAGATACAATTAAATATTAAATCAATTAATGCATGATACATTAAATAAAAATATATTTAAAATTTGAATGAGA
>NW_019665900.1:0-251 GCF_002806865.2 Cucurbita pepo subsp. pepo
AGTTTTCACTTCACTTCTTCTAGTTCAAACCCTTATCCAACTGTATAGGTTTCAAATCTATCACATGTGTTCGGTCTGCTATGTATAGTCGCAACATTGATACATGAAATACATTGTGAACTCCTGAAAGTACAGGTGGTAGGCCCAACCGGTAAGCTACTTGTCCCACTCGCTCCAAGATCTCAAATAGTTCAATGAAGCGTGGGCTTAACTTTCCTTTGCGCCTGAACCTAAGAACGCCTTTCATGGGA
>NW_019665902.1:0-251 GCF_002806865.2 Cucurbita pepo subsp. pepo
AATGTGCAGTATATAAATAAAAAGTGATCTAAAATATATTGACAATCAACTCGTGCCCCATTGCACCACGTGTCGCACTTATAGCCAGGAATCACTTTGGCTTGGCTCAGTAAAAGGATATTTTGCCTAATATTTACTGTTTTTAACCATTCCGAAGCTGAAATTGACTTTATTTAAGACAATTAAGGTAGTATAAGGTTCAATTTCTCGATTTAAGTTAAATTTAGTTAAGGAATTTGAGTTACCAACGA
>NW_019665903.1:0-251 GCF_002806865.2 Cucurbita pepo subsp. pepo
AATCGCGCAGGCAGTCGGGCGAAGAGGACGAAGTCCGACCCACGATTCGGATCGAGAAACCCAAACCAAACCCCGTCCCTTCGGTCAACCCAGAACCCACATTACCCGCAGCCCAAACACCCGGCCTTCAACCGCGAGCCGACCCATCAACCTGCGGCCAGTCACCAGCGAGTCGGCCCATCACCCCGCGACCCGTCACCCGCGTTCGGTCCGAGACCCGCGAGCGACCCGTTAACCCGCGCCTCGACCCG
>NW_019665904.1:0-251 GCF_002806865.2 Cucurbita pepo subsp. pepo
AAAAAAAAGAAATTAAAAAACAAACAAAAACAAGAAAAGAAGAAGAGAGAGAAAAATGTTCGTCTGGTTCTGACGAACCATCTTGCCGAAATCAGAATTTTTATACGCTCTTCTCTTCCTTTCTGAAACCCTAGAACAGACAAATTCCAATTCCATTTTGATCCATCGGAGACTGCATATCCGCCGCAGTGTCCCGCAACCACCGTCGCCGCCGCCGTCCCACACTTCTACTCCAACCATTTGATCACTTC
>NW_019665905.1:0-251 GCF_002806865.2 Cucurbita pepo subsp. pepo
AATGAGAATATGCGAGGTGTGACTTTGAACCTACATTTTTATTGTCTAAAAATGTCATTTTTTGCTGTCAAACTATATAGCTAACATATTTTCTCGAGAAGGTCGAGGAAAATGTGAATAAGACGACGACGATAATGATACAAAAGAAGAAAATCTGACGAATCCTACGCTGCGCCAACACGATCTAAGTATGAGGTGCAAGAACTTTGGGCATAGTGTCAACTATTGAAAAGTTTATTGGAGAAAGGAGA
>NW_019665906.1:0-251 GCF_002806865.2 Cucurbita pepo subsp. pepo
GTAAAAGTGGGCATAGGGAGACAAAAGGAGGGTGAAGAGGGTGAAGGAAGCATGCAGAGGTGGTGGGGGTCCCTCCAATTGAGTGGTGAGAAAATGGGACTGGAAAAACCGTTAGCCTGACAGACACACGTGTACGGCTCTGATTCATTCAATCTCTTCCCTTCATTCCTCCTCCTCCTCCTTTGGAATTTTGTGCCTACCCATTATCAACTTCCCTACGCTCCCTAGGCCTCTATTTCCCTTGGGAATCG
>NW_019665907.1:0-251 GCF_002806865.2 Cucurbita pepo subsp. pepo
TTCAAGTTTGAAGTTTAAAGGGATGAAATTGAAAATTAAAAAAACTAAAACTAATACAATCTATCAAATTTAAGGTAGACGACGAGCGCAACTGATGGTGAACCATGAAAAAAAAAGTGTACCTTAGTATTGTGATTCTCATTTGATTTATAATGAAGATGTGTACATAATGCAATGACCTTTCTCTGAATGATCTAAATACATCTCTATTCTCTGTTTCCCTTTTGAACATGAACACTAGACCTTCATTG
>NW_019665908.1:0-251 GCF_002806865.2 Cucurbita pepo subsp. pepo
CATCTTCAATCCCCACCAATAACAAATCCAAAATAATAAATAGTTTTTATTTTAATTGGAAAATATTTTTAGATATTTATTGAGAGAGAGAGGGGCCCTTTGGTCAAAATAATAATAATAATAATAAAAATAAAATGCAAATATTTTATTAAAACTTTTTTTTCTTGATAAGTTCAAACAAATTATAAATTTTGGATTTTATTAAACTCATTTTATTTGAATATATAAACAAATCGAATATAATTTATAGT
>NW_019665909.1:0-251 GCF_002806865.2 Cucurbita pepo subsp. pepo
GTTCAACAACGACACGAAGATTTGAACAACAAACCTGACTTCTCGACATTGCACTGGTTCGCGAGGTTAATAATATTAGCAGCAGCAGACGAATTTCTTCGAAGTTTCGGAAGATTAGAAGATCCTTCCTTTCCCCTGCAATAGTTCAAGCACTAGATACATTACAAGACATCCCTTCTTCTATAACAATTAAACTAACATAGACCAATCATACCACGACGCTAGTTCCACACCACTACGTTGCCTCCGCA
>NW_019665910.1:0-251 GCF_002806865.2 Cucurbita pepo subsp. pepo
GAAGAGAATTGCAATTGTATTGTTGAATCATCTTTTGAGTTTCTCATCTGATTGGTGTTGGAGTCTTCCCATGTTGAGGCGCCTCAAGAGAAAAGATTCTCTTCAAAAATTCATAAGAGGAAAAGAAGATTGCACCTTGAGACATGTACATTATCAGTCTTGGAGTCAGGCCCCTAGTATCATACAGACGGGACAATAAAGTCAACAAACTACAGAAAGATTAAGAAACGAACCTCCTTGACAAGAATATT
>NW_019665911.1:0-251 GCF_002806865.2 Cucurbita pepo subsp. pepo
AGAGAGAGACCTGCTTTCTTGGGAACCAGAGTCCAATTCCCAACTCCATGGTTGGAAACATAAGCAAGGATTTTGGCATCTTCCTCTGCAGTCCAAAGCCCTCTTTTAACATTGGACTTATCACAGCAAGGAGGCTTCCCCATCCTGCAACAATGGTGATGAGAGGGAGATTTGAGGGTAAAAGCTTTACTATGTAATGGTGATGCAATTGGAAGCTATAGTTTTAGTCATTTTTTAAGAGGGGAAAAGTG
>NW_019665913.1:0-251 GCF_002806865.2 Cucurbita pepo subsp. pepo
GACATGACCTACCGACATGATTCTTATACAGCTCTCGTTGATTATTTTCCTCTAATTATGAGAAACAGGTCTCTTTTATCTAGAAATAAGTAATTGGTAAATGGATATCTAAGCTATTAAAATTTTGTTATTGACATGATATGTTCGTCCTTCATGCAAGCTTAAAATTTTCTTGGTTCATTTTTTCTTGAGTCGTGTGGATCTGAATCTTTCTATTACATATCTGGCAGAAAGCCTTGGCTGAAGCAAAT
>NW_019665914.1:0-251 GCF_002806865.2 Cucurbita pepo subsp. pepo
GATATTTTTGGCATTAAATGTCTTGCTTTCTTTATACACACCACTCCCCCTCAGAGATTTGTGTACATTCATGAATTAATTATCCAAAACTATGTAATTTTATAATTTTAAAAAAATCATTTTCTTTTTTCACCTTTACTTACTTTCTTCCACTTATGCCCCTGATGTAGTATGTGAATTTCCAGATTTCACCCTCTCCACTCGCCGCACTGCTCCGTCGGCCTGGTTTTCTGTTTGCCGGCCTTCTCTGG
>NW_019665915.1:0-251 GCF_002806865.2 Cucurbita pepo subsp. pepo
GATCGATCGATCGATCCCTTTCGAACCCTGATCGGATCGTTTCGGATCGGTGTAATTTGAGTGAACAACATGTCGTGTTCGTCTTCATCGGGGTCTGAGGATGATGAGGGAGTCGATTCTTACAGGAAAGGAGGATATCATGGGGTGAGGATCGGCGATCATTTCGCTGGTGGCCGCTATGTCGCTCAGAGAAAGCTCGGTTGGGGTCAGTTCTCCACCGTCTGGCTCGCCTATGATACTCGCACCTCTGT
>NW_019665916.1:0-251 GCF_002806865.2 Cucurbita pepo subsp. pepo
GATGAAATATATTTCCATGTGGAAGAAGATCACAAGGAAAGGATTGGAGTTTGTCCATTTCTATAGTCCTGATGTCACTTTCCAATATGTAATGGATGATAATAGAAATGAAATAATTTGACATAATGTTTTGTTGTTTCTTCAAAACTTTTTGATCTCTAGTGGACCTCTCTCTAGGATTCAATCCAGCTTAAAGATTTGGCTCTTGCCTTAGGTGATATTGTCAGGAACATATTTTGATCTGTAAGATA
>NW_019665917.1:0-251 GCF_002806865.2 Cucurbita pepo subsp. pepo
AGTAATGTGATTGTCTAAGTCCACCGCTAGCCGACATTGTCCTCTTTTGAGTTTTCTTTTTGGGTTTTCCCTCAAAATTTTCAAAACGAGTCAGAAGAGGTTTCCACACTCTTATACAGAACGCTTCGAGGAGATCTCACAAATAATTAATTAACACGCTGCCTCTCCATTGCTTGTTCAGAGCCCTAATTGAAACCCTAAAACCCTTACCAATTGACCATTGATAAACTTGCACAAAAGCTTCCCAATTT
>NW_019665918.1:0-251 GCF_002806865.2 Cucurbita pepo subsp. pepo
TATCAAAAAAAATATTAACGTCAAAACACAAAAAAAAAAGATAGATAAAAATCTTAAGTTAAAATTTTATTCTTCCTCAAAAAATAAAAATAAAATTGATATAGAAGAAAATAGAGAAAAAATTAAAATATTTAAAAACAACGCAACGTTAAAAAATTTAATAAACATTAAAAATAAGTATTTTCCAATTTGTAATGATAATATTATTAATTATTTTAAAAAATTTTATAAGCAAAGTAACTTTAGCGAGA
>NW_019665920.1:0-251 GCF_002806865.2 Cucurbita pepo subsp. pepo
TTTTTCTTTTTCTTTTTCCTGTTTGTCTCTCTACACTATGACTTCAGCCCCTGCTGGTACTTCTCTTAGATGGATGTTTGAGTTATCTCATTTTTTATCTTTAATAATTTGATAGGCTCGAAGACGGAGAGGTAGAACCCCAACTCCTGGGAAATATCTTGGACTTGTTAGAACAGTTAGTGGTGAGATTTTAATCTAATGCTGGCTTATTGCTGTGAAGTGTGTTGATATTTCTGTCTAATCCGTTTCAT
>NW_019665921.1:0-251 GCF_002806865.2 Cucurbita pepo subsp. pepo
ATCTTTCTTCCTATGGTCTTTTGGTCGACAATAGAATACTCATTTTTCCAAGCTTTTTCCAGTCATCTTATCAGCCCCTTGACTTTGATTGAGACATTCAACGTTCTCCCTTTTTCCAAGTAGAATTCTTTCGACAAGCTATTAAAACATTTAAGCTACAATCTTGATACGCCTTATTGTCCTTCTTTCGCACCTCATTATTCATTAAGACATTTGAAATATCTCCAAAATCAATATCACAAACTCCATGC
>NW_019665922.1:0-251 GCF_002806865.2 Cucurbita pepo subsp. pepo
TCTGAATCAACTCAAAAATCCAAAGAAAAACAACAAAGACAGCAAAAGCGACATTTCTAGCTTCAGAAAAGAAACGAATTAAATCAGGAAAGTGAAATTCCTTCCACTCCCTCTACATTGAATAAAATAAACCACTGACTAAGCACATAATTTTCCCTTCAATTCCTCCCTCTCATAAGCAACCAGACGAAGATTCAAACTAGTTGTACAAAGGAAAGAGGCAGAGCATCGAACACCCACTTCAAAAAACA
>NW_019665923.1:0-251 GCF_002806865.2 Cucurbita pepo subsp. pepo
TCAAAAGTCAAAAGGTATTTAAAAATAAAATTAAAAAATAGAGACACGTGGAAATTGGAAAATGCATATAAATAAAGGTAAAAGAAAAATAAAAGTGAAAGGATTGAGTGGACTTTTTTTCTTTAAAAAAAAAATAATAATAATAATTTCATACTTTTAAAATTATTATAAAAATTAAAAATATTTGACGTGGGAGAGCTTAATAAAATTTTAATTATTAATATAATATAAATTATCGATAATTAAGAGTT
>NW_019665924.1:0-251 GCF_002806865.2 Cucurbita pepo subsp. pepo
ATGGTATCAGAGCCAGACACCGGGCGATGTGTCAGTGAGGAAGCCGAGCCCCGAAAGGGGGTGGACATGAGGCGGTGTGCTAGTATGGACGTTGGGCCTCGAAGGAGAGTGGATTGAGGGTCCCACATCGATTGGAGAAGGGAACGAGGGCCAGCGAGGACACTGGGCCCTGAAGGTGAGTGGATTGTGCGATCTCACATCGGTAAGGGAGGTGAACAAATCATTCATTCTTTACAAGAGTGTGGAAACCT
>NW_019665925.1:0-251 GCF_002806865.2 Cucurbita pepo subsp. pepo
ATTGAATAGAACTATAAATGACTTTGGCCAATAAAAGCTGATAAGATAGCCAATATTAGAAGTACAAAGATCAAATCAAAATAAGTGTAAAGTTTCAGACATTATAAAGCAGAATCCAAACTATACTGTTCTAACAGTCACACATTTCCTCACCTCATCAATGATTGGATTGAATACAACACCAACTGTTGGAACTTTGCCAATAGTTAAACCAATTGAGACACAAACAAAGGGAAACCTGACAATTTTTT
>NW_019665926.1:0-251 GCF_002806865.2 Cucurbita pepo subsp. pepo
GTGGTGTAAAAGAATTAAAATATTAGAGGATAATAGCATTTGTATGCTTTCTTGTTTGGTGAGTATTCTATAAGGTACATTTCATGGATTGGGTATCAAGTTTTCAATGGTGTTGAGGATAGAGATAAACAAAGGCAATATTTTAGGCTACAATTGAGACATGAAAGTTTTTTACGGGTGTCTTGAACTTGAGAATGTAAAAGGACATTAGTTTTTGGAACAGTTTGCAGCTAGAACAACTTCACCTCACC
>NW_019665927.1:0-251 GCF_002806865.2 Cucurbita pepo subsp. pepo
TTTAAGACCCTTAGATGGTTAAATAACATTGATTTGTTAAAGTTTCTCACCATCTCCAGATGCATCTATTTCCTTATCTGTCATATCATCGGGTCGTCTGAAATCCCGGACAACCTTAAGATAACGGTGAATTCTAGGGTAAGTTAGTAATGAGTAGAATCTAAATAGTTCTTCAAAATAAAAAAATAATGGTCGAAAAAGATGGCCCGCCCCCCAAGAGCACAGACCAACATGATAACCAACTACACCAT
>NW_019665929.1:0-251 GCF_002806865.2 Cucurbita pepo subsp. pepo
GTTCTTTTATTTTTTCGAATCACAGTTGTAAGATAGTCCAAGCTTTCCTGGAATCCACGGACTCAAAGGTACGTGAAATTTCAAGAGTAGAGTTACAGTCCTTGATTGACGAAGGGCTACTCAAAATCCCAGACACCAAGCAGTCTGCCGACAAAAGCTGAATACCCAATTTTGTGGATGAAAGGAAACTGCGCATCCTTGAGGTACTGTACTCTTAAACTACGGCATATCTGTTGACTTGCTTCTTTTTT
>NW_019665930.1:0-251 GCF_002806865.2 Cucurbita pepo subsp. pepo
TACTCTCGAATGAAGAAGTTGAAAATGAAGAAGATGACAATATCACTCTTTTAGCGGGACATAGTCCTAGCGGTGGGAGATGAAGAGTCAGAAGAAGGGGTAGAGAAATTTTAGCACCAAAAATAATTGAGAGGGCATATAGAAGATGAATAGAAACGAGTTTTCAAGACTAAGGNTAATTGAGAGGGCATATAGAAGATGAATAGAAACGAGTTTTCAAGACTAAGGTTGGATTGTATGAATGACTTGTT
>NW_019665931.1:0-251 GCF_002806865.2 Cucurbita pepo subsp. pepo
TTAGACTGGACACTATAAGGTAGATTCTTTCCCTAGCAGTTTAACACGGGTGCGAGGTTATCACTTGGACGTCAAATCATCATTCCTAAATTGTGACCTCCAAGAAGACGTGTATGTTGCCCAACATAAAGAGTCCATCATAAAGTCTAAAGAGAACAAAGTTTACAAGTTGTCAAAGGCCGTCTAGACAAGAGCTNAAAGAGAACAAAGTTTACAAGTTGTCAAAGGCCGTCTAGACAAGAGCTTGAAGA
>NW_019665932.1:0-251 GCF_002806865.2 Cucurbita pepo subsp. pepo
GTGGAGAAATCATCCAAATTTCTCATGGAAGGGACAAGGCTTGTACAACCAACAAATGCCCCTTGAAGCAAATTACCCTCCGGGTTTTGGATTACAAAATCAATTGACATATGGTTCTCAACAAGCCACCACCACCCAAGGGGAAGGAACTAGCCAAGCTCAACACATACTGGGAATATCGCTTTAGAGCCTAATAAAGGAATATATNAAAATATCGCTTTAGAGCCTAATAAAGGAATATATGGCTAAAA
>NW_019665933.1:0-251 GCF_002806865.2 Cucurbita pepo subsp. pepo
TGTCATGTTTTAGAAGTTGTACTGTTATGTCATACTAATATAAATATATATCAAAACTCATTGTAACATATATTTATCCGCTTTGACTCATTATATATCGCCGCCAATTTTATAATTTACTAGGGAGAGGTTTCCACACCCTTATAAAAAAAATGTTTCGNACTCCTTCAAAATGACGGAATCTCATAGTTATATTTAAAAAGAAACCATATATATTTGTAAAAATTATTTGTGCTAAAAATAATCTCTAG
>NW_019665934.1:0-251 GCF_002806865.2 Cucurbita pepo subsp. pepo
CCAATTGACAATTGTTAATTTAGCGTTGATTGCCAATTGCTTCCCATGAACACCCTCATCATCATACTCTGTGCGTCCGCACTCATCATCATTAGTGGAGAAGTATCCCGATATATATGGACACACAAAATGCATGAGGTCTCTATAGTTTTCATCTTTAAATCATCTTTAAGACACAACCCTATACACCGTTCANGACACACAAAATGCATGAGGTCTCTATAGTTTTCATCTTTAAATCATCTTTAAGA
>NW_019665935.1:0-251 GCF_002806865.2 Cucurbita pepo subsp. pepo
CGAAAACACAAGGAATTGCCCGATGTTCAAATTTTTGCTTAAGATGTACTCTAGTTGCATAACGTTTACAACCAAAAACTTTAAGATGATGAAAGGTAGGTGGTCATTTGTAGAATGTTTCAAAGGGTGTCTTGTTAGATAACAATGGTGATGGCGTTCTATTTATAAGATAAACAGCCGTTAAAATGCACTCTCCCAAAAAATTNATGTTTCAAAGGGTGTCTTGTTAGATAACAATGGTGATGGCGTTC
>NW_019665936.1:0-251 GCF_002806865.2 Cucurbita pepo subsp. pepo
AAACTAAGGTGCATTCAATACAACTTTATTTTGTTGTCATAAGAGGCAAAATAGAAGACTTAAATCAAACAAACTGATGAACTGAACCGAATCAATCAAACCCAAATTGATTAGTTTGTTTCCTTTGTTGGGTTGTTGGTTTATTTTATAACCCTTCTATATTATAACAATTCAATATAACATACCTTACTTACAAGTAANTGTCCAACCAGAAAAATATATTTGAGTAGAAGCTAAATATTGGGTATTTA
>NW_019665937.1:0-251 GCF_002806865.2 Cucurbita pepo subsp. pepo
AGAAGCCTGGTGGGAAGCCTTTGCAATCTTACATGCACAAGCCTAAATCTTTCATTAAGTGTTGGCATAATAAGTCGATTCATGGAGGAGCCAATTTATTCACATTGAAAAGCATTGAAGCGAGTTCTCGATACGTACAAGGAACATTGTCGCTTGGGTTAATCTACTGAAAAATAGAATATTACAAGTTAGTCAATTNGCTTGGGTTAATCTACTGAAAAATAGAATATTACAAGTTAGTCAATTACTCT
>NW_019665938.1:0-251 GCF_002806865.2 Cucurbita pepo subsp. pepo
TGCCCTAAGTAATGATGAATTTAATAGAGTATCCATGTGTTCTTCAGCATATGAAATTTGGAAAACTCTTTAAGTAACTGATGAGGGAACAAATCAAGTTAATGAAACAAAAATTAGCATGTTGGCTCATAACAAAATGTATGCAAATGAATCTCTAAGTGATGAAAAAGTAGCAAATTTTTACTTCATGGCTCNCACAAAGAGGATGATGTCATGGCTCAGGGTAACAAAGAGGATGAAGAAGACGAGGT
>NW_019665939.1:0-251 GCF_002806865.2 Cucurbita pepo subsp. pepo
CTAATTCAAACCCTGTCTCTGATCCCTCTCGAGGTGGGGTCTCTTCAGCCTCACCTCGAACTCTATCTCTAATAGGAGGTCATCTCCTTCCTTGTCTTACTCTTTCGCATGGTCTAGGCAGCATGGTTCTAGAAACAAAGATAGCATCTCTTAAGTCTAAGGCTCATTACCTATGATTATGCTATGCATCACATCTACTAAGTTCANATTAGCATGCAACACATCACATCATTCTCTTAAATAAATACGTG
>NW_019665940.1:0-251 GCF_002806865.2 Cucurbita pepo subsp. pepo
GTAGCTCTTAGATTAGTTGTCCATGTCACCTTTTTCTGAAACATTTTAAATAGATGATTTCTGTCCTCATTAGTATCATGCATATAGTGGCACCTTATTTTTAATAGGTAAACAAGGATGTTAGAATTGTAGGCTCTTAGTTTATTTATAAGTCATATGTCATTCACATTTGTNAACTCAATTTAAGGTTCTAGTTCTGCATCTTCAAATCTTTTCATCGTTTAGCCTAGTCGGAGATCTTTTGGTTCATT
>NW_019665941.1:0-251 GCF_002806865.2 Cucurbita pepo subsp. pepo
AATGTGAAATACGGCTCTAAAACGACCTCGGATACCTTAATTGGGGCCGAAAACAGATCCAGGAGGGTCGAAATAGTGGAAACCGAGCTGAAAACAGGTGAGCCGAGCCGAACAGTCGCTGGAGCCGCCGGAGCGTCACCGGAGGGAGCCCGAGCCGTTTGCGCCAAGCCGAGCCGAGGGACTGCCTGCGCCGCTGTGTGANTAGCAGAAAAAGCCACGTCGGGCGGTAGTGTCGGGTCGAAGCGCGGGTC
>NW_019665942.1:0-251 GCF_002806865.2 Cucurbita pepo subsp. pepo
GAAGTAAAAAAGTGCTTAAAATCGAACCCCTAATTCGGAAATCCCAAACCGGGACGTTTGTAACACGTGCTAAAATAACCGAGTAACTGTCCATGTTTTTTGAAACTTTTGTGGGAAATGATTAGGCATGATGATTAAGAATAGAATGTCAAAGAAACGGAGTGTATAAAGCAGTAAAAAAGTGCTTAACATCGAAANACCGGGTCGTTCGAAACACGTGCTAAAAAATCCAAGTAACTATCCATGTTTTA
>NW_019665943.1:0-251 GCF_002806865.2 Cucurbita pepo subsp. pepo
GAGACTCAAAGGTCATGACAGTGAAATTGCAATCTCTAAGATGTGATTTTGAAACTGTACTCATGACGAATGGTGAATCAATTGCTGATTTTTTGTCAAGATCAATGGCAATAGTCAATCAGATGCGTACCTATGGAGAGAAAATTTTAAATGAAACAATTGTTGCAAAAGTGTTGAGAAGCTTGANTAAATGAAACAATTGTTGCAAAAGTGTTGAGAAGCTTGACTCCAAAGTTTGACCATGTGGTGGC
>NW_019665944.1:0-251 GCF_002806865.2 Cucurbita pepo subsp. pepo
GAGTAGGCTATGTCGGGCCGGGTATTAACTAGATAGCGTAACCTTCCAATAACACTTCTATAAAGTGTTTTGTCAACCGCAGGTTCTCCATTTCCATGTTTGCTCATCTTCATTCTTGGTTCCATGGGAATCGAACAAGGATTGCACTCCCCCATTCCTAGCTTCTCTAGGATTTTTCTTGCATATCCGNTTTTTCTTACATATCCAGCTTGACATAAAGTGATTGATTCACTGCTTTTTCGTACCTCAAT
>NW_019665945.1:0-251 GCF_002806865.2 Cucurbita pepo subsp. pepo
ATTGATTTCATACCTTCTCGTGGATCGTAGCCTAAGATATTTGCCTTCAAAGTTTGTCCAAAAGTTAATTTCTCGCTAGAGCAAAAAACAGAGACTTTCTTATTGGGTAGCCGATTCTTGGATTTTTCAAGGTCCGATTTCTTCATGAAACCTCTTCCATATTCTTTATTCAAGCTAAAGGAATTGGTTTGCAGGAACGTCTTNCAAGGTCCGATTTCTTCATGAAACCTCTTCCATATTCTTTATTCAAG
>NW_019665946.1:0-251 GCF_002806865.2 Cucurbita pepo subsp. pepo
AACTGTAAAAGTTCGTAATCGGTTTTTCCCTAACAAAAGCAACTTCAATAAAAAAAATTCTATCTCATATAACTGTGAAACCTTGTAATAGCTTTTTCCCTAAGGAAAGCAGCTGAAAGAAAAGAAATTCTATCCTCCCCCGTATTTTGAGGGATAAAAGAGAGGTATTTAGAGCCGAGGTAATTAATAAGTNTGAAAGATTTCTTCCTAATCTTGATCTTCTCCTCTCGATTCCTTCTTTCTCTTTCTCT
>NW_019665947.1:0-251 GCF_002806865.2 Cucurbita pepo subsp. pepo
TTCTTTGCAAAATTGTGCTCAATTTCATATGTGGCAATTCCGCCAAGATCTCTTCTTTAGTTGGGGGAAGAATCCGCACGAATCGGATTTTTTGAGGAACATATCGAGAGAGAATTGGATTTGGTTAGACAATGTGTGGTTGGTAAACAAGGATCGGTTTTTTAGCAAGGTACGGAATGTCTTGTCAAATATTCAATATGATTCCACNTCTGATCAATCCAGAGATCATTTCGATTCCATTAGTAATGAGG
>NW_019665948.1:0-251 GCF_002806865.2 Cucurbita pepo subsp. pepo
TACTTTAGTACTGGTGTAAGTAATCATGCTATGACAGCGGACTTTATTTATCAGCAATCTGACTCCTGGTGAATTATTGTGTGATCTCTCCCTTTAAAGAATAAGCAACAGAATCGAGTTAAGTCTAGGGTAAGCACGAAGATTGGTGGGTCTTGACATAGGATTGAACACCTTTAAAGGTCTGAGACCAATGGAATCTCGAAGGGCNTTGACATAGGATTGAACACCTTTAAAGGTCTGAGACCAATGGA
>NW_019665949.1:0-251 GCF_002806865.2 Cucurbita pepo subsp. pepo
AACTAATTAAAAACCCATCTCTCAAATCAATTCCTCAAAACATAGTAAAGTAACGGGAAAGAGGTAGGTGTTTCATATCCAGCAATTTATAAGGAATTTTTGTTTTAAAATACAACAAATTCCCAAACCCCATTTATAAAAACCCTAATCCTTCTCATAATTCTTCACAAGCCATGGCAAAAACCTACAAACCCTTCAATATCTNCATGGCAAAAACCTACAAACCCTTCAATATCTCTCCACCAATGGCT
>NW_019665950.1:0-251 GCF_002806865.2 Cucurbita pepo subsp. pepo
GTTTCACAAAGGCTGTCAGAGAACCGAAGAAAGTGCAGTTGAAAATGGTTCATACAGACGTTTGGGGACTATCTCCAGTTTCATCACTTGGTGGATCAAGGTACTACGTCACCTTCATCGATGACTTCAGGAGGAAGGTATGAGTTTACTTTCTGAAACACAAGTCNAGTTAGATGTGTTTACCACCTTCAAGAAGTGAAAAACTGAAGATGAAAATCAGACCGACTTGAAGATCAAATGCCTGAGGTTTG
>NW_019665951.1:0-251 GCF_002806865.2 Cucurbita pepo subsp. pepo
TCCAAATTGCTTCCGCATGTGTTATATTAACACCATCACCCGATGCCAAATTTAGATTCCAAATCCTTGTCCAAATTTTAGGTATGAGATTACATCTTAGGAGGCATGTGTGTAAGGAAAAAACATGCTACAAAAAATTGTGTTGGTTTGTGTGGATAGTTTTCACTCTTATAAGCAATTCAAGATAAGTTGGTAANTGTAAGGAAAAAACATGCTACAAAAAATTGTGTTGGTTTGTGTGGATAGTTTTC
>NW_019665952.1:0-251 GCF_002806865.2 Cucurbita pepo subsp. pepo
TACCTATAATTTAATAAATGTGCAATACGGCTCTAAAACGGTCTCAGATACCTTAATCGGGGCTGAAAACAGATCCAGGAGTGTTGAAACAGTGGAAACCAGACTGAAAACAGGTGAGCCGAGCCAAACAGCCGCTGGAGCCACCGGAGGAGCCGTTGGAGCGTCACNGCGTCACCGGAAGGAGCCCAAGCCGTTTGCGCCGAGCCGAGTTGAGGGACTGCCTGCGCCGCTGTGTGACACGTGGCAGCAGC
>NW_019665953.1:0-251 GCF_002806865.2 Cucurbita pepo subsp. pepo
GCCATAGATCTAAGAATCGATTAAGAAACCTAACTTTTCGATCTCGGTTACCGATGACGACGCTTACGAAGTAATACAAAACGCACCCTGAGTTATTGTGCTTTCGTTAGGGATCTCTCTTACGGTAGTAACAGGTCGTTTGGTGTCGGTTTAAGGGTGGTTTGAGGGTTCGTCGGAGAAACTGGACACTCGTCGGCGTNCACTCGTCGGCGTTTGTCCGAAATCTCTCTCTCTCTCTAAATTTTCTCTCT
>NW_019665954.1:0-251 GCF_002806865.2 Cucurbita pepo subsp. pepo
CATGCATTTAGGGGGATACCCCTATCCCATCACGAGGGTACAGATGCGTACGTCCAATGGCAGGACAACGATCATTATGCTCTACATAGCGCTGCCGTGACGGTTCTAGTTTTAATGGGTCCCGGTATAAGGGCTCCCAGAGCATGCCCACCGGCTAGGGACAGTGGGCCAGGAGTGTACGAACTAGCTGGTGAGCCCATACTCGCANGAGTGTACGAACTAGCTGGTGAGCCCATACTCGCACGTATGGG
>NW_019665955.1:0-250 GCF_002806865.2 Cucurbita pepo subsp. pepo
GCTTGTGTGGGATTGATAGACCGTCGAGGATCTAAGTAACGTTTGTCGAGAGCCAAAATCTGCAATGACTCACATTTAGCACATCCCGCAAAAGATATCGAAATGAGGAACAAAGACCAAGCAATCACGTGTTTCAGAAGTTAACCTGATCGTTTATTGTACCAATCAGAAGCTGCTTTGATGTTATACCCTTAGATGTTGATGTAACTGATATTGCTTTCACAGAATGAGTGAAGAAGTAGGATTGTGA
>NW_019665956.1:0-250 GCF_002806865.2 Cucurbita pepo subsp. pepo
AGATAAATGATTTTCCAATTGATATCTTTTCAAGTATTTCTCGCATTCACACTACATCCACATTATCGTTTTGAGTCACGACTCATTGAAAAACTTGAGCCATAACACTCCTAGGGAATCATCAACTAATCTCCAGTAGACAATCTGTCTCAATTGACATGTCTATAATATGATGAGCTACGAGTAAGAACCATGATGAAGTCACATCTCAAATACCTATGTATATGTATTATTCGAAACCTATTGCAAA
>NW_019665957.1:0-250 GCF_002806865.2 Cucurbita pepo subsp. pepo
TATACTCGAAAGCAAATAGATCAATCCACTAGTGATATACTGCGTGATAATATATATTAAATATATATTACGTTTTATGTTTAAGAAAGTATAGTAACGATAGTCTATCAATGAAATTGAATACCAAATAGTGGATAAAAATAATCATATTTTTGAAATATGATTTCATTTGACGTATAATGTTATACTCAAATTGAAAAAAAGAAGAGTATATATATATATATAGACATACATTTCACTTTGTCTTCTT
>NW_019665958.1:0-250 GCF_002806865.2 Cucurbita pepo subsp. pepo
TCTCCTTCACCTCTTTGCGTAGGGTTTTGATCAAATTTTTCCTACTTATGGAGGCTTCATTCAAAAAAATATTAGAAGGAATAGGAAGCAAATGAAGAGGCATAAATAAATTAAATACCAACATTCGTCCCAAGATTTAATATTCTTAAAAATAATAACCCTAACCAACACTTCGTAATGTTCTATTAACCACCTTAGTTTGCCCCTTAGATGATATATAGTTGAAAATAACAATTTGGTACCTAATTTA
>NW_019665959.1:0-250 GCF_002806865.2 Cucurbita pepo subsp. pepo
AATAAAACATAACAAAGTTCACATATGCAATGCTAACCGTCCAAATCCTCTGTGGCATCTGCACCGTCGTCGTTCAAGGAGATGGCCTCTACCTGCAATTGAAACAAATGATATCAGTCACCAAATAGAGCTTCATTTAGACAGAGAAAAAACTAAGAACATACTGGTTTCTTCTTCTTCTTCTTAAGTCCAGAAAATGTGGTAGGCTCCAAGCCATCAGAAACTGCAGGACAAAATATTTAAATAGAAC
>NW_019665960.1:0-250 GCF_002806865.2 Cucurbita pepo subsp. pepo
TACTGTTCCATCTGTCTCATTGCTCCGCTACTGAACGGGAATCTTCTTGCTTTCACTCATGAACCAGATTGAGCTCCGAAACCTCTATTCCATTACCATCAATCAATGATTGTGAACAGTTAGTCAAGACGAAAGATTAAGAGCGTTCCCTAGAAGGAAAGACTGAAGCAAGATGAGTTCATCATTCTTTCTTTCTCTTCTCCGTAACTTGATTGAACTTCTCTTTCTCCGTAACCTGAAAGAAAGTCAA
>NW_019665961.1:0-250 GCF_002806865.2 Cucurbita pepo subsp. pepo
AATTCTTTCCTGACTTATCAACGAACTTTATTGAAAAAGTCAGTCTGTAACAGCTCAAGCTGAGGGCTTTCACCTCAAGGTTTTAAAACGTGTCTTTCAGAGTTACACGAGTTACATAGTAGAACTGGTATTCATCCCAATATTGTCTTCTTTGGACTTTTCCTTGTGGGCTTCCCCATTATGCGTCTAATAGGGAGAGGTTTCTACAACTTTATAAAGGGTGTTCTGTTATAGAGTCTTTCAGCTGAAA
>NW_019665962.1:0-250 GCF_002806865.2 Cucurbita pepo subsp. pepo
AATAAATACTGTGGATAATTTTTGCCAGTCATTTTCTAATTTCATCTCTTTTTTATTATTATTAATTGAATTTACGAAAAAAAAAACTAGAAAATATTAAAACGGGGCCAATCGACCGTCAATCTTATAATAATTGATACTTTTATCTGCTAAATTATGTTTAAATTGATGAGTAAAAATTAATAAGGGTGTTCGTTAATTGAGTTGATACATTTTTTATACTTGATCCAATAGTTCGGATTGTAAATTT
>NW_019665963.1:0-250 GCF_002806865.2 Cucurbita pepo subsp. pepo
AAGGCCAGCCTTTTGGAGGGGCACCAGACGTATGTGGTTCAACGGCCTGAGATTGGTCTCGACATTGAGAAGCTTCAGCTCCTGCTCTCCTTTAAGAGACAGGGGGCGGTTCTCGTGCCCGCCTCTTTCTCGGACTTTCACAGCCTTGTCGACGCGGTGAAGCGAGTCGACGTCGTGATATCGGCCATGTCCGGTGTCCATTTCAGGTCACATAACCTTCTCCTCCAACTCAAGCTTGTTGAAGCCATTC
>NW_019665964.1:0-250 GCF_002806865.2 Cucurbita pepo subsp. pepo
ATAACGTCCTTATTTTTTTATTTTAGTTGAAAGATTTTGATTTTCAATAGCAAAGACATTTGCGTGCAAGATACATGACAACTAAGGTATAACTACCTAAGCCCTCCACTAACCGATATTGTCCGCTTTGGTTCCATATGTATCGCCGTCAGTCTCACGAATTTAAAATGTGTCTATTAGAAAGAGGTTTACACACCCTTATAAGGAATTTTCGTTTCCCTCTCCAACCAATGTGGGATCTCACAATCCA
>NW_019665965.1:0-250 GCF_002806865.2 Cucurbita pepo subsp. pepo
CATGAGAACCGGCCTGGAAGGGGGTTAAAATTGAGAAACACCGAGGGAAGGCTAGATTTTGGGCTGACTTGGCCAGTTCAACTAAACCGGCCACGTCATCGTCTTCTTCCTCTGGAAAGGAAGAAGACACGCGTGTCCTTTGCACCGCCGTCTGAAAGTGGCCTTCCACAGCCCCAATATCTCCGTTTAGCCCCTCGATTTCTTCATGCAACTTAACGATAATATTACAAGGAAGAGCTTGGGATTGATT
>NW_019665966.1:0-250 GCF_002806865.2 Cucurbita pepo subsp. pepo
AATAATAATAATAATAATAATAATAAAGCTTTAAGATTCTTTATGGGCATTATAGTAAAAACAGTGGCATCTAAAAAAGTGAGCTTTTATTATTATTTATATGTTCTCAACTGCCCAAGAAATTGGATTTATTATGTTAATTATAAAAATTAAATTGTCATTTTAGGTTTGTAAGTTAATATTAAAAAAAATTGTAAAGTTGACCCGTTAAAAACGTCGTTATTCTTACGCTATTTCAAGCTAGAACAAT
>NW_019665967.1:0-250 GCF_002806865.2 Cucurbita pepo subsp. pepo
GTATTTATTTAAATATAGTACAAAGAGATAAAACAAACCAAACAAAATAAAATAAAAGTTGTCTCACATCTATATTGTTGTGAGAAAGTGAAGACTTGAACTCTATTCGAATGTTATTAGCTTACTAAGTTACAACAATTGGTACTTATATATCTTAATTGGACGGTTCAGTGCTAATTGACTTCGAGTCAACTTCTCGGCTGATTCAGTTTGGGTCTGATACGCTCAGACTTTTTCAATTGTATAGAGA
>NW_019665968.1:0-250 GCF_002806865.2 Cucurbita pepo subsp. pepo
TTTTTTGTTTCAATTTTTAGGCTATTAAGGTTCAATTTTTTAAAAATAGTTTTAAAATATTATTGATAATTTTAAAAATTTGTAAATATTTTTTTAACGTAGTAATTATTTGAGTTCATATGATTCTAATTTTATTTCTATTTTTATACTTATAAATTTTTAAATTTAGTATCTAATCTTTTAATAAATATCAAAATTAATATTCTATTGTTAGTTGGAAATTAATTTTATCAAATTTAGTAAAATAAAA
>NW_019665969.1:0-250 GCF_002806865.2 Cucurbita pepo subsp. pepo
TCGTGTCCCCCATCTCCAAATATCTTGTTGAACCGGAAACAAGTGTGAAGTAGATAAAATTACTACTTTGCTATGTAATTGTGTCATATATTGTTTTAAAATATAATTTGATGTTTGGTCATCAATAATTTGTAGGGTTATGAAGTTATCTTGTAGTATACAGTGGCGTGGTACACGTGAGTTTATAGGCTAGACTTCATGTGCACTCCTAAGATTTACTTTCTTTGTGTTTTGTGGTTATGAAATTCTA